>NC_080633.1:95569276-95619276 GCF_027579445.1 Ammospiza nelsoni | reverse complement strand
AATTAATTTTGCAGTAAAGGGTAGCTTGAGGAAATTCCTGCTGCTGAATAACATCCAGATTTTATGATTTCCAAATTTTTTTCCCCATAGGGTGTTTTGTGTCTAATTTTTAATGCCTGAAGTCTTAATATTTAAACATAAAAGCAATCTACTAGATCATAATTCTTCTGTATACCTGTGTCTTCTAGTAAGATAACTACAGGTGGAAGGAATGCAACAGCTACAGGGAAAGGAGAGATGAAATGAAATAGTTTTATCATTGGTACTTATTGGAGATTTTGACGATTTTGTTTCTGTTTTTTTTGATCACCTGATTTGCAGAAATTTTACCAGTGCGGTACACAAGTAAAAGTGCATTTCTGTGTTTGGGTCTTTTTATAGTTGGTTTTTATTTTTTTTTATTCTTTGTTGAGGGCTTTAATGTTTTCATATACGATGTGTGTCTGGAACTTGTGATTTTAGTCTCCTTTCCATCTTAATTATGCTTATGTATTGTATAGATTTCTCCATGTAGAGTGATGTTCAGTTTCACTATCTCTAGAGCTGCAAGACAAATAGAAGTGTAAACAGAGAGCAGATGCCTCATTTTACATAAGAAAACCTTGCTCCCACTTATCATATTTGAACTGCTTGTGTTTGTGCACCTGTAGCTCACTGACAGTACCCTTCAGAAAATGAATTATTGGTTTTGTACCATTTATATAAGACATGGCTCAGTGTAGACAAATGAGAGATAATTTCTAGAATTTCAGATCCATGGCCTTATTTTTGTTGACCAGCATCACTCTGTGTAATGCTGTACATTCATAGTGCCCCAAGCAGATTGAGGACAGAGGCACCAAAAGCCCAGTCCTCCTGTTGCCTTTCTGAAAATTTCCATGCAAGTTCTTCATCAAGAGGCCATCCTTGTCTGAGAGGGGTGTGGAGATGCCACATGGCTGTAAATGGCCACCTCAAACCTCATGCAGAAAATGGCTACTGCTTCTTACTAAAGGGATATACTTGCCCAGTTTCTGACATGTTAAGCTGGTTTCCTTCCAGCTGCTAATTGAAAAAGGTAAAGAGTTGTACTGATTGTGAAGTCAGTGTTACCCATTTATAACTGCGTATGATTTCATCACTCATGGACAAACTCGTAAGGGTTGTTTCTACAATATTTTGTTTCTACCACATGGGAATTCTGTATTCCATTAATTTTAAGCACTCTGCAAGTAGGCAGAAGTTTAATACTAAAAAAATGCAGTGCTGAACCAGTTTCTAGACCAGTGAACTTTCATCTTGTTTGCTCACTTGTTGACATTTTTGCTAGTCAGTTTTCTGAGTATTTAGTGATATAGTCAAGAGACAGCATGAAAGCAGAAAGCATAGAGGTACTAGCACAAATAGATAAGTTTAGTAATTATTTTACTTTATGGTATATGCATAGCAAGTGCATTTGTACAGAGTTAGCTAAATACTGATTTATGCCTGTCTAAGTAAAAGAAAAGCATTAAAATACTTGCTATCATCTTGAATCTCTAAAATGTCTGATAGTTCGTATTTCATAAAGTCACACATCTGAGAAGTTGGCTTTTGCACAACAAGCTCTCTGATTATCTGATATCCTCCGGAAGGTTAGGAGAGTTGTTTCCTATATTACTTAGGGAAAAATTTCTTTTTACAATTGAAAATGTCAGCATCAATTTAAAGTAACACTAAGCATGTGCTTGCTTTCTGAATATTATCCTCCTCCACCTCCCCTCCAACCACCCTGCTGAGGATCTGAGTGTGACAGTTTGATTAGATCATCAATCCTTACTGTTAACAGCACTTTTCCTGAACACCTGGGTTGCTAGGTCACATCTGAGTTTAGCTACCGTTGTTTTAGTGACCTAACGTGCATTCACCATAGCAATTTACATTTAGTCCTCAAATTAAAAGTTACCTTAGAACAACAGTTTGCTTAAAAATGATCTTTGTTCTCATGTGAAAGTTATGCTATATGATGTGATAAAACTATAAATGATGAAACAGATTTTTGTATTTGAGATGTGGTTACTTACTTTGATAGAGCTCTCAAATAAGTCTGTCTAACTGCTGTCTCAAAAGCAAAGCTCTGTTAGGAATACTTCTCCTACTTAATTGTCTGTCAGTGTAGAAGAATTCTACGTAGATTTATATTCCCCTATTTTGATTAAATGGTGTTATTCTATACTAAGTTAAGAAATCACATTTGTCATATCCTTACTATAATTTTTGTAGTGTTTCTTCCCTAAAAATCTACTTTTAACTTGTCGGTACAGTCTGATTCCTGCTTTTCCTATTTTTAGGGAAAATATCAGCAAAGGTGAATACCTAGAGACAATTTCAGTGCAAATTGTTGAGCAGCAGACAGGAACATAAGCGTGCTATAAAATGTAGTCCTTTTCTGAATCTACAGTAATCCTTTGTTTTTCCTATGAACAGAAATGTAGGATATTCATAAAGTTATCAGAGGAAAATTCATGAAGCATTTAATTAAAAATCAGTTTAGACTTTTCCTTCTGGTTTTGAGTGATTAAAAAAAAGCACAAAACAGGACACTGTTATCAACAAGAGAATTCACTTTTAGCAGTACAAATGATGTAACAATAGTAGTTAGTGGAAATGCTTTGCTTCAAGCTTTCTCTCCTGTCAGTTGAAAACTGTTTCATATATATTAAATCAAATGTAAAGCTTCCTGTAATCTATTTCAGTCATACTGTTGTTGCAGATCTATGAAATTAGACACCAAATGATTATTTCCATTAAATTGGTGAAATATGAAAGAGAGATCTGAAGGCCAAGTGTAGAATTGAAAGAGAAAAACATATCTTTAAGTATAAGGTTTATTATAGAGAGGTGTTCCACCCCCTCCTGTAGCACATACAGTGTGGAATTAAAATGCATTACATAAAACACATATACATTTTGGGGCATGATTCTGTGTCTAATTAAATCAGTAGAAAGTATTATTTTGATTGGGATCATTAATGAAGCATAATTTTGCTTGTTAAGCAAAACTCTAATTAGACACTATATTTTAAATATTATTTTGTATATATGCAACTGTTCAAGAACGTGTTTACTGTGTCCTCTGAAATATGTGAAGTGCCTACTTCTGTTAATCCATATTCAAAACATATGTCATAGTGGCTTCTGAGAATTCATAATAATAAAATTAAAAACATGGATAAATCTATGCAAAACTAAAAATTCCACAGCGTGCAGTGTACATTATTTTAAATGCCTCTTCACAGTAAAATTAATGGTAAAAAAGTATAAAGGATCTGGTGTACATAATCAGAGTGTAGAAAATGCTGCTCAGACTTCCATCAGAGTGAATAATATAGGGTCAATAGGATGTTTAAAGAAAAAGCTGCCATGAAAGGCATAAGAGAGTAAGTCTTTCAAACAGCATGTCTTTATCATGATATTATGCAAATAGAAAATACTAGGGCTTGATGAAAGCACAGTTGTTAAACTCCTTGAATTTTTTTGAAAGAAGTATAAGTTGTAGGATATGAGTAATGTGATATTACTTTATATATGTGTTTGTTTATTTATTATTATGGCTATGAAACTGTATTATTTTGACCATATGAATCCATGCAATCAGAAATTTTTCAAAAAGAAACTTTTGGGGACAGCTTTTGCATGCTTCATAGCTGTTCACTAAATGTTGTTTTTCTTTTAATTTGAGGAAGTTTATTTACCACTGCTTTTTTTTTTTGTTGTTGTTGTTTTTTGTTTGATGTAATTTTTACTTCATTGCTTGTTGTTTTCTAGATCAGAGTAAAAATTGCTGAAGTTTGAAATTTGGCCATAATAATAATAATCAATGACTCTTGATGGTCACCCTTTGTGTGTCTTGCTTTGGATTCCCAGATTATCAGTATATTCCCCATTGTTAATGGAGACTTTGTAGGTGAAGATTATTCTTTGGTTTACAACATTCCTCTTACATATCATTATGTTGGCATGAATTCTGTTTCTGTTGGAACAAATCTTATGTTTACCTTAATGCCAAACAGTGCAACTTTTTATTTTCATGCATTCTGTAAAGATTGGTAAGTGTACTGTTGGGTAAATAAAAAGAATTTAATAGGTACTTAGTGAATAAGAGAACATTCACACTAGGTGGAAGAACAGGACAGGCCAATAGACTAACTCCTGTTATATCATGATGTGCTTATTGTTGAGTAAAAGCCTGCACTTCTGACAGACTGACTTGGGGAGAGACAAGCATGTACAAATTTAGTCTTTATTGTACTGTATCTTTACTGAAAACATGTATTTATTCATAGCAATGTGTCTCGTGCAAATCACCAATCTGTAACAGCCAAGGCAAGGCGTTGGTAGTTTCCATGAGGGTGAAGCAAGGTACAGTCAGCACTTGTATCTCTTCCCATTGTTGGCATTGCCTGAATTCAAGGAAGTGAAATCTGCATTTTCTTCATTGCTCTCTTCAATAAGAGTGCAGGAATTATCTTACTTGTGCTAGTTATATCAGGTAAAGGCACACCTGCTTGGCTGTATGGACAGAGAAATCCTGTTGTGTGTAGAATAGAATGCATTTAGAACACAGAATTCTGTCCAGCATAGTTGCAAACTGGTCTCAAGCTAGAATGTGTTTTCAGTGTTCTGTTTTGCAAAGAAGTAGCTCCTGGCCAGACTTCACTGCTCTTCAGGCTTCACCCATGGAAGGTGGTCTGCTCAGGGAGTACCTGCAGCAAAGGAGTGTGGATTCTGCTGTAGTTGTGTTTTCATCACCAGTGGCAGTCATCTGAGTGGCTTGGGCAGTTATTCCTTTTTTTGTGTTTCATTTTCTTTCCACTTACGATGTGAGTGTAGTAACACTTCACAGGTGCTGATGAGAGCTTGAGAAGCATTGCAATTAGAACTATGATGATTTTTTTTTCTTTTATTGGAATAATGTGATAAAATTATTGTGGCTGTCATACTTTGAAAGAAAGGGACTTGATGTGCTTTTGAAATGCTAATCTGAAGGAATGCTGGGGGAGAGAAAGCGAAGGTCTTTCTCCAAATAGGACTTCTGCTGATGAAGCTAGAGACAGAAGCTCTTATGGATGTAACAGAAGTGTTAAGATCTAGATCTGGAGAGAGTCACCAAACAATTGCTAGGGAAGGGAATTCCTTGCAAATGCTGCAGAGGCTTCCTTTTTTCCTTGATTTCTCTGTACCTGAGCAGAAAACAGAGCTTTATATGGAGTCAATCCAGTAGACTCTTAGTTTTATTTTCAGGTTAGGTTCAGCTTCAGTCTGACAGCAGCTCTTTTGGTTTGTGTTTCACATAATTTCAGAGAATGCGCCTGATTCAATTCTGCTTTCTGTGAAAGCTTTTTGTGAAGACTCAGCCTTGGCAGAGTTCAGACCCATACAATATGGGCTGGCTATCAAAGGTTTTATTTTTCATTTGGGCTTGACTTAATTCTCTAGTTTAATTGTTGAGAAGTGTGAATCAGATGTCTAATGCAAATATTTTTTTAAATTTCATTGATGGTTTGCACTGGCTCTAATTAGTATTGTTTTCTATGATGAATTTTACACAGGCAGTCTTAAGAAATGCTGTAACCTCAATGGTGTACATCTCTATTGCTTTGTTAGTGTGCATAAGCCGGCTGCTCTAGGCAAACACAGAAAGGGGAATCCAGTGGAATGAGCAAGAGACTAAAGTTTGTATTGATGTGGGTCAGAGGAGACTGTTCCATGTCCCAAGAGCATGGGATTTAAAAAAAGAATATGGGGCATGGTTCATAAGAGGCAAGCCATGCAAATGGCTCATGTGTTTTCTTCCTTGTTCCTGCAATATTCTGACCTTCTATGAAAGAAGTTTTAAGGGAACATGATAAGCCTTTAACAGTAATGAAGATACTTCATTTTACAGTACCCTTTCAGGATGAATTTCAGTATAGTAACAAATCAGTATATGTAAAACAAATAAAAGTTAAACTACATTTGCATTTTTGATCACAATATAACTTACATATTGAAAAAGTTATTTTTTATAGACAGTACCTTTATAATATACTTCGTATTTTTTACTTTTAAGTCAGGTAATAAATGCCTTTGATTGATGATATGCCTGTGTGTACATCTACATCTTGTCTCCCAGTTAGAGTGTTTAGTCACCAAAAAGAGTTTGTCAATTTTTGTACAAGTCTATGATTCCCAATTACACATATGGAAAGATCGGTGATGATTTTTAACCTCTTAAGATCCCATTTTCCTTTCTAAATTCCATCTTTTCCTGGTCTGGTATGTTGGTCTGTCAGTCTCTGTAGCATTTTTCAGGATTGTCTGTCAGCATCAAAGTCAGAGGAAGATATTCAGAAACACAAAAATGTTATTCTTTAAGTCTGTAGGTTTACTAGAAGGATTTTAGAAGAAGCACAAAATAGACAGCAGAGGGGGCCAGGCTCTCTACATCACCAACCCAGTTGCTGTCAATTTATTACAGTGATTTTGTTTTGTGGACAGAGGTTCTCTGGTTAGCCCATTAAGTTATTATAGTGTTATTCTGTTCCTGTTATTTTGCACTTACTGGGAAAAGCAGTGGAAATTCAGGGGACTTTTTAGAGTAGCTTCTGTGATTCCGCTTTCTCATATACTTAAAGAAAAAAAACCCACAAAGAACATAATCATTAATTTTTCATGACTGCTTTTTTCCTGTAACACTAATGTGACCATGTCTTGAGAATGAAAAGAAATCTTTGTAAATATGAGGACTTGCTAATGCTGAATCAAGCCATTTTCTGTATTGCTGGATACATTGCCTCGTCAACTGCTGTTCTTGCAAATAAAGAAATTATATATAATTTCTGTGTTAGTTCCAGAGATAACATTTATCAAAAAATACCTGTAAAATACCCTGATTTTCTGTTTGATTTTTTTCTGCAGGCATGCACGTACTAGTAATATATGTCATGAAGGATGTCTTTCTGCACCTTGGTGTCCCATTTGGTATACAGTTCTTATCTGTTCTACATTTGTTGGGTCAGTATTGTTCCTGACTTTGAGGATCGTTATTTTATCTTCCTGAGAAAGCACAGTGAAGAACATTGCTTTCAGCTGAAAGCTGGTGTAGTTCTTAGCCCCAAATGATTACTTGACTTGGTCATATAAGATTTGGAAGGACACTAGACTTGCATCAAGTGTTGCCACACACAACAATTAACTAACCAACCTCCTTCCCCCCCCCCCAAGAAAAATTGAGTTGGATATGGAATTCCATGAATGGGCTCACTATATCTTCAGCAAATGACAGATACTTCAGGGTATAGTTTTGGTTTTTACTTTATATGCTTTCTTGTAGTTGACTTTATTCTTGCTTTTTTAAAATGAAAATAGATCAAATGCAGCAAAATCATCCATGTTACTTTTTTTAAGGTGATGTAAAAGGTCATTTAGATTGTCATTCAGGACAGAAAAGGACGTTCAGGAGGCAGAAATTCTTCAGATAGAAACTGAATTCTGTAGTTTGAGGTTAGTAAAAGCAAATGATAGTGGTATACATTTTTAATTACATATGTCTACTGTATCTTAAAAGTATTTTAAAAGACAGATATGGCATCAACATAGCTATAATGATATACTGCAGCTGTCCCTGGATTAATGCAGTGAAGATATGACCTCTTAGAAACTGCATGCTGTGCACACTTGCTGTAGTTGGCCTGTTTTCATCAGTGTGATTTTAAAAAGCATAGGAAGAGGGACTGCACTTCTGATGAGGCATATACATTACCAAGAAGAGGGAAGGGAGATGGCCAATGAAAGTCTAATTAATTTATTTAAAAGGATCTGACAGATCCTTTTAAACATCTGTCTTCTAGGTGCACCACTGTTCTTATCTCCTCAAGTATAGAGAAGATAAGAACTGTTAGAGAGGTTTCTTCCACTTCATGTATACTGTGTAATTTCAGATTATTCCAGATTATAGAACCTTAATGTGATCTAATTCTTGTTCAACTAATATAATGTATTTCTTCTGTTTTGAAATGTTGCTTTAACTTTTTTTTTTTTCTTAAGTTATGAGAAAAGAAGTTGTTTTCTACTATAAACATACCAGCAGAGTTCAGGTCATCATGCAAATGTAGGACAATGGCAGAATCGTTGTGACGGGTACAGAGCAGTTTGATAAGGTCTCTCAGCTGGTACAATGAAGGGTTGCTTTCTTCTCTGTGTTAACACTGAAACATTAAACAGAATGGACACTGAATTTTGGTGCTTTGCTGATAAACAAGTTGAATGTATGCTTGTACAATGATGTATTGCTGTGTCCTTGTTTCTGTGAATGGACTTCTCACAGATTCAGAGGTAGGATTCTATATATAACCCGCTGTATATAGGGAGATTGTGAACAGTTTTACAAATATTCTTCTTTGGGCTACTGCTAGTGAAAAAACAATAAAAATGCAATTCACATCAGCTGCTGAAAATCTCTGATGCATTTTCTCTAACATAGACAGCAACTTCCGAAAATATTTATGAGTCTGCTTTCTGATGAATGCTTGATATCATCCCTTAGGATATGATCTCTTTGTTGGATTAAAGGCACTAGTCCTTGCATTAAATGATGTTGGGTTTTTTCATCCTAATACTCTTTACATGTATCTCTTTTAGATGGTGCCGTCTATTACCCTGCTCAGCCTCCTTACGTTTATCTTCCCTATGAAACAGCTATTAGTTCACCAAACAAATTTAGAGATGATTTTCCTCCAACAGTTTGTAGGTTCTGAAAAATCCATTAATATCAAAACCAGATTCCCTTTGCCCTGTGTGTGTGTGTGTGTGTGTGTGTGTGTATGTATGTGTCTGGTACTTTTTATGCTGACCTGAAGATTTCTTTTGCTCCTGGACCTGTGTAGCTGCTTAGGGTGTTGTGTTCCCACTGCACTGTTTACTCCCATGTTGTCTGATCTATCAGTAATCTAATTCACAGATAGTATCAAAATTCATGATGTAATAGATGTTCCACATTACTTTGTAGGGGAAACTTATTAAAGATAAAAACCTCATGTGGCAGTTGCTCTTTCAGCAGTTTAAGCTTTTGATTCTTGCTTTCCATCTTTAATGTGCACTGATTATGCCTTGACACCTCTCCTGCTACACATTCATTTTTCTGTGGTCTTTCTGACAGACTGACATGAAACTGGTTGCTTTTAGCTTTTGCCATTGCTTTCAAAGCAAATGTTCTGGACCGTACGTTTTCTTTCCTTTGTAGGTAAGCTTCTTTTGTTTCATTACATAGTAAACTTTTTTTTTTACAGAAAATTTACTACAAACATTGTCTGATTACAAACTGTACTTCCTCAAGGCTTAGAATTCAGCCTGCCATGACCACTTGTCCCAGATATTCAAGTTCTGTTCTTTTGTAGATCTGTTGCGGATTATTTAATTATCAAGATTTTATTTTGAAGATAGACAGAATTAGAATGTAGTTTAAAGGCGAATTCAAATTATTATTCATTCTGCCTTCTTCAAAACATACATTTCTGACATAGGAGAATTTTGAAAATTTCATAGGTATCAAATATTTCAGCAGGAAAATAATTTAATATTTTGATTGTTGCTATTTTTGTTGGTCTCTTAAGTAGATCAGAAGCTTTAAATGTAGACTTTGATGATAGCTTTTTGCTAATCATGAATAAAATATTTCTAGAAGTCAATTATTTTTAAGGCCAGAACAAATAGAAAGTACTTTAAATTGAGAGTTTTTTCAGAATAACTGATTATGTTACATAAACTAAGTAGATGTTTAGGTTTGTTAAGAAAGTATCTGTAGAATAAGGAATGAGTTTAGATGAAGACTCTTGGCTTGTCAAGTTTAACTTAGGTATTGTACCCTGGCATCTGAGTAAACAGAAGTTTGGGCATAGTAAATAAGCAGAAAATTGCTAAGGACCATGTTCTATTCCTGGTGCCTCAGGCTAAGGATTATAGTTGACACTTGTGATGAACTGAACTTTGCAAAAATGTTTGTAATAATTGGTTCGGCTGTTTCCTAATATGAACATCTATCATAGCCTTTTAAGAGGTTAACTTGGAAAAAAAAATGCAAGTGATCATGTAGTTCCTTCTCCCAGTCATATTTTATATGCAAACATAAGTATTGATTCCATACACATTGCTACAATCAAAATATTCTTTGATAGACGTCCATGTAACTTATTCCTGAAAGTATCTTTCAAGGGGACAGTTCTGTAACTTCCATGGTGCTTATTCTACCACTTACCTGCACATGCTGAAACACAATGCTTTGAAAAATTTAGGAAACTCAGATTTTTTGAGAACACATAGTTTTAGACATGAATTTGAAATTTGTCAGAGAAAAGGTAATTATCCCAGATTCCTATCAGAATGACTTCACTATCAATTTAAGAATTTATTGGAGTTGCATACCTCAATATATATTTCAGTTTCTATATTTGTAATAGCAATTTGTTTGAAGAATAGTATTGCTGGCTTAAGAGATTCTGGACAATATATTCCAGCTTCCATTTACCTTCTCTATGTATGGTTTAGGCTTATTGATAAGGCAATGGTAATCAGAGCAATCTGTAGTCCTGTCCCCTGGGTCCCTTGTTTTCATTGCTTGTCTGAGAGCTGCATAGCTAGAGCCACAGAGCTGACTGGCTGCATCAGGGATGGGAGGTCAGTCTGCTCTGGAGAAATTTGGTATAGTCAGAGGAATGAGTCATTGAGCCAAACTGTGCTGTCCTCTCCCCTCCTGTCCCTGGCTGAGCTCTCCCTACTGTATTTCCTTGTGGTGCAATGACAGCCTCGCACCAATTTTGCCACTAGAATTTTATTCTAGAACTATGCTCCTTCCCCTTCTGCATTCCTCGTAGGAATTTCACACAAGGAGACGCAAGGAAGATATGCTATTGAAAGAAGTGGAGGAGTAAAAATAATGTTTTGCTTCATGAAATTCCTAATTTCTTGAGGAAATCTGTGTCAAAGAACAGCTGTATGGACCCCATTATCCTTGCTTGGTCTGTTGTGCTGTGAGGGGATTAGAGAAGGAGAATTAAATTTTTCTGGGGAAGCAACCAAAATCTGTAATTCAGGTATGACCAGCCACAGGACCAAGGGACACAAGGCCTATGACACATTATTCAGTGAGCCCAGACTGCAGGATTGCCACATTCACAAGAGTTGCAACTGGGCGATCCCCAAGGTTCTGACTCTGCAATTATGCGATGCTGGTGTTGATACCTTAAGTTTTAGCTTTCATATTATCCAGATTCTGTACTGCATTGAACTTCATATAAAGTGTTAGCAAGTTTTCTTCACAGGGTAGTTAGACAAAACAATCCTTTTCCAGCCTTCCAACTGAGGACACCACTGCAGCTTCAGGCCCAAAAGGTATAAACAACAGTGAATTGAGGAGAGCAAACTGAAGATGAGACTTCATAACCTGAAGTTCTAATTGGACAATTAACCCCAATATGTAAATGGACCAGCACTTATAAAAGTGTAAAAACGTGTGGTACATCTTGAATAGAGCCTCAGCCAAGCTCTTGTACTGCCCAAGGTGTATCCTTTGAAGGCCTTTTTAATAAATACCTACTTTATTCCTTTAACGCTGTCTAGCCTCTGTTCTAGGTGGCCTCTCAAGGCATAAGGGTGAAGCTCCCTCTCAGGGTGAATCAGTGGAGTCAGCCTTCATAACCATTGGCTTTGCTCTATCCAGTCTGCGTTAGCTGCAGTCCCTGTCCCGGTCACAACAGACCAAGTTCTAGGATGGGAGCTGTGCTCCAATAGTCTTTGAGCTCCATGGAATTGAGGGGCAACAAGCTGGCACTGCCTGTGGTAGCTGGTCAGAAAGGCTGTAGAAGTTTCTAAGAAAGAGGGGTACAGATGCAGAGAATAGTTGATTTGGTATACATCCTCTCTTGCACACTTATTCTGCCACAACTGTCCTTGACCAAAATGAATGAACATTATAGTGCATCATTCAGTGCTGTCTTGCAGTCAGTTGCACTATTTCTTTCTATTGAGAGCATCAGTTCAGTTGAGGGGGCACTGTTTCTTTGTGGCTGCACATAGTTGATCCTGAATTTCCTTTGGCACCTCCAAGACAAATTCAGTCTCTAACAGCTGACTGGACATGAAGTGTGTGGGAGAGAGCTGTCATTCTGGGACTTCATATGTTAGTACAGAGAAGTAATGAGATAGATACTGGAACAATAGTAGTAAGGGTAAAGAGCCATGAACAATAAACAAAGTAAGTCATACTAAGAAACCTTTTTCTAAAGATTTTCATGTTTTATGTAATGTAAACTTTTAAGAAGTAATTTAGTGCTATACGTCAAAAATTTGCTTTATATTGCTCCATGTGAAAGGTGTTGATTGCATTAAAGAGTAATTGTAGGGACAGTAAAAAAAGTGCTAAACCACTGACTTTAAGGAATAGGGCAACTAGGTGCTTCTAGAATCTGCAGTACAAGTTAAATCTAACATATTTACTAGGGATGTAGGAGGAAGATTGAATGCTACATTAATTACATTCACAGATGGTCATAAAATTAGGCTATAACAACAAATACAGAGAAGGTTATAATACAGAAGGACAGAAAGAGGTTGGAAATATGAGCAAGAGACAAAATTAGGTGCTCTAGAAATATGTAAATGAAAACATCTGAAATGATGCAAAATATGAATATTCAATGGTAGAAAAGTGTTGAAAAGGAGATGTTAAAAAAGGTAAACATGACAATGGAAACTGATTAGAAATGTAGTTTAAACAAGACAAGCATACAGGAGAGAAGGATTAAGGTTGTGTGGGCAGCCATTGCATGAATGCCCTGAGGACATGATTGTCTTTCCTTTGTCCTTGCAGAGCAAAGGCTGCTGTTTGCATTGAGCTGGCCCTTTAGGAAGGAACTTTGGGAATTTATACAAGGTGAATCATCTCAGCTAATTTCTGTATTTGAAGGATGGATCTAGAGCAGGTGGTATTTAATTTAATATCTTCTAGCTATAGTGGTTTGTGTTGACTCAGCTGAGCCTTGTCCATTTGTTTTGAGGGCCTAAGATCATTCCCTGTGACTAAAAGTATGTGTAGAAAAGAGGTACAGACTGTGGGACTGACTTTATCCAGTAAAAGGGTTGAACAGGAAAAGGTTTTTTATCTTTTAAAGACAGATAAAATGTGTGAGGAAATAGGCTTTCATCATGATGTGAGCACCACAAGAGTGGACAGCTGAATGGGTGGGTATTCTTAAAACCTGCCTGGCTTCCAAGAGTTTTATACCAGAATGGTTCTTTTTACCTCTGAAAAGTATGGTAAAAACTTGGCAGATCTTCAGGAATAAACAACTCAGTACAGAAGATACTGGTGAGCAGTACAGGGCACCCTGAACCTTGAGAAAAGACAAAAGAACAATTCATGTGAAGCAGTTGTGCTTGCCTTTTAGCTAAATTAGGGTTTCATGCTTGGACTGAAGAGATTTTTGTAGTCTGTATCCTCAAATGAGAAGCTATCTGTTTGAAATGTATTTATGGGTTCTAAATTTAAATTACATTTCACCATTTAATGTAAAAATATGGTGGATTTACCTTGCTTTTACCTGTAGGCAGGACTTAAAAGTGTTTTCATTCAGTCATTTTGTATCTAGTTCTGTGAGATCATGTTTGAATTCTTCCAAAAAATGAATAATGGTTGCTGTTTTATTATTTGATTATAAAATCAAACTCAGGCATGAATACAAAGTTCAGAGCTGGAGAATAACTTTTCTAGTCAAAAAGAGCCCTTGTTGGTGGACAGATGGAAAATATGAATCATAAAAACCTACAGAGACAAATGCCAATTTATTGGTCAGGTGCCCAATGACATGAGCACAGGCACTTTTTCAATAGCAGAACATAACTATTCCTGCTAATGCCAGTCAAAAAGCACTGCACTGGTGTGCCAGCCCATTCCAGAGGTGAGGCTGGCGCTAGCCTGTTGAGGCTTGTTGTTGAGAGGCAGAGAAGCTGGTGAATTTCCACTCACCCGTCTGATATTGACACATTGTCAAAAGGAAAAAAAAAAACCTCAAACTGGAAACATCTTCCTAGGAAAACGTTAGCAGTTTCTTTGTGTTTGTTTGGTTTTTGCTTGGTTTTTGTTTCTTTGTTTTGTTCTTGTGGGGGGGTGGGGGGAGTAGGCAGGGATTTTTTTCAACTATACCAGAAAATCATTAATTTTCATTGTGGGGATCCTGGTTTTGTGCTTGCATGGATATCTCATTCATGACTGTGCAATCACTTTGGTCTCTTCCCCGTCTGACTGAATTTTCAGTGCCTTAAAGGATATTTCTAAGTGGACTGGAAATTGACTGAGATGCTCAGCAATTCTCTTGACAAATTTCTTCAACTATTTAACTACTGGTGTATTGGCAAAGCAATTACATGGCTGTGAACTGAAACAGTCTTCATGTTACATGCTGACGTGTTTAGATCTCCAACAGCACACACAGTTTCACCTGTTTTCTTCATCAGTGCATTCAGTTCTGCAGTAACAGATACATAAAATGGATGTGTGGGATTGAAAGTTCTTCCAGGTAGCAAATGTCTTCTGCTGCAGCTGGGACAGGAAAAATTGCTGCAGTGGAAGACAAAGTAAGTCATCATCTCAGGGGGCACAGAGTAATGTTTACTGATTTAGTTTGTATATTATTTACAGCCAGAGAGTTTAAGGTGGATGAATTTATATAGCACTAATCATCCAAGTTTCCTTAGCTTAGTTTCTTAGCCTTCATGTGACTTCCTTAACTAGTTTTACTCATCTTCTTTTTGAGATGTTGAAAACAAAAATGCTTCCATACTGAAGTACAGTCTCACTGTATTACCTGGTTTTGATCCCTTGAATTTACACATCATCTAAGTTTGTCATAAAATATACACATTCTGGAAAACGCCTCTTAATTCCTGATATCAGTCTTACATTTTTTAGGCACAGTTCATTCTAAATGCATTTTTGTTGTTTTGGAAAGGTATGGGTCTATTAGAAGTAATAGGTGAATGGAGTGGGAAGAGGGCAGAAATTGCATTATTTCATTTATTAATGTTATTTAGTGAGACTCTGAACTTACAAGAATACAATTTGTTTTACTGAAATGGTGCATAAAGATGTAGCCTTATCATTTACTAAAATTACTAACTAGTTATATAGGTCATGGCTAGTCATTTAATTTTCCCTCATCAGTCTGCAGCAGCAGAACCCAAGGGGAGACTGTGGCTGCTGCTGCTGCTGCTCTTTTAGGAAGTAAATCTTTTAAGAACCAGTTTATAGGACTTGCTGGGTGTGTTCATTTTGGCTGGGGTGCTGCCCCTGGAAGTTTCCAGAAACTGCTTCTGAGAAGGACTTGCAGTTCATGACACTTCAGTAAACAGATACAGAATAACTTGTTCAAAGGGAATTGTTCTTCTGAACTCCAGTTTAAAGCTGCTATATACTTGATTCACCACTTTATTGCAATTATTCTCCCAAACTCTTTTGGCCAGTTTCTCAGTGATCTCGCTCCACCATAATTAGCACAAGTTTAAGATTTGAACCTGGGGGGTTTTCCCCCGTATTTTCAGTAAACGTGGTTTTGTTAGCCACTAAATGTTTAAATCTTTTTTATGAATCCATCATATACATTTTTTTAGTTAAGAGAGTAGACCATACTGACATTTTTGAATGCTATTTGCTGTTATATTTTCACCCAAGATGCAGACTCTGCAGTGTTTCTCCAAGCTGTATGTGTGAGAAACATTTGCATTGAGACCTAATGATTCTAGATCTCCAAGGTTACATAAATCTATGCACAATTGAGAAAGGCATGCCCTAAGAAGATGGTGAAACGTTCTGAAGAATACTGTGTTGCCACTTGTTATTAATTTTTTCCAGCTATGTATCCTTCAAGAAGAGTTGAATGTCAGTAAGGCCTTCAGTCCTATTCCAGTAGATAAGGACATATCATGTCTCTTGCAGGCAGTGTCAGACAGCAATATTTACATCTTTGGTTAGGCTGCAGCTTAAAACACAGAATTGCATAGGGATTATGCATATTTGAGTGAAAAATGACCACTTTATTAGGTGTTAGCTGTGTATATGTGATCAATCTTTGTGTTAATTTTCATATGAATTAATTTGAGACAATTATGAACAGATGCCGTGCTAGGACTGAGCTTTTTGGCATAGGATTCAAGTTCAAATTCTTACCAGAACAACAGCCTACCTTGAGGAAGAAGAACTAATGGACTGAGGAGCTCTCACATGTTCACTCCTATCAAAATGCTTGTGTTCTGGAAACTCCCTAAACCTGAGCTCACAACACTCTTTATTTGCCTCTCCTGCTGTGCTGCTCAGGCCAAGGGGACAACCAGCTGCTGTGAGGCACTTCCTCACTTGTGATTGTGTCTTAAACCAAGTGGTTTCTCTAGCAGTATATTTCTGCCACCACTGGGAGATGACTGACCTTTCCCCCTCCCCTGTTATTTGTGTTCATTAAATGGAGCCATGAGTACTCCTTCTCAGTAGTGTGTTGGAAATTTTTGAGTATTTTAGTGATTCCTGCATGTGAAAACACTATGAAATCATAATAGTGACAGCTTTCTTGGACCACAGTGCTTGTTAGCAGAATATTAACCTGTTTGGACAGGCTCTCTGGGACAAATTCCTGTTGTATTGCTTCTGAGCTCTCAGTTCATGTTGATACAGTTGAATACGATTAACATAAATTTCCTATTAAGCCATATCTGTGTTAAGGTGAAATTCAAAGAAATCTGCAAATGTGGTTTGTTACAAGACATTAAAATAATATCTTAAATTTCAGAAATTAATTTTGTGCTCAAGAAATTAGCTTCTTCCAGAGCTGTTTTTAATAGGTTTTTCCCTGCCATGTTCCTGTACTTCCAGGCACTCTTAAGCATTGTGCTGCAATATTGTTATTGCTGAAGCTTCTCATGATCAGAGTGTGGTGTTATAATCATAACTTATTTGCTGAATGTAAATGGATGGTAGCTGAAACGAAATTTCTTTTCACCTGTATAATCAAAAAATATTATTTGGATTCCTAGAGTTGAAAGGAGGCAAGCTGAAACTTCATCTTTGAAGAGAAAATTTCAGAGGCACTTTGTCACTGTCATGTCGTGGTGCAGACATCTGTCAGACTCTATTACAAATCCAACTTTCTTATTCGATGAGTTACTCAATTTGCAAATTGAGACCTCTCTGCTTTGTTAAAAATTATCACTGCTCATCCGAAAACCCTAAGTGTTTAAAAGTATAAGATGACAGCTTGAACGCTTAGGGATGTGGACTCTCCTTATAAGGACAAATTACCTTTCTGGATGTCACATTTAAATGTTTGGCTGCCTATCATCTACAGGGAATTTAGCATGATAAATCTTTTTAGATCTCTGAGAGCTGAGGAATTGTAAGTGAAGTGCACGAAAGGTGTTTGAGGTTCAGGTTTTTTGTGTGCATCTTTTACAGAGTAGGCTTCAGTCGTCTCTGATTGCAAGTACACTTACTGGAAGATATTGCTTCAGGTCATCTCCTTTATTCAAAGATTTGAAGCTGTTGTCTTCCTTTTGTATCTAAATAAGGATTTTTTTGTTGTTGTTTTTCCTAAATATATGTATTAGGCTATTTTCTAGCATGAACCAGAGTGGATGAACCTAAAGATGAAAAGGTTAATTTTATAGTTGTGTGACAAGCATACAAAGGTATAATTGTGGGGTGGATCTGGCCCATCATTTCAGTATGCCATTTTGTAATTTCATTGTCAATCCCAGTAATATTTGCTATTCATTGGGGAATGAAGATATATGTGGCTTTTATTATTTACATTAAAAACGGATGTTGATATGGATTCTCCTGTGGCAACAAAAAATATTCTCATTCTCATTTCTTAGATTTATGAGTATTTTGGCCTTGCTGTTGCATTTTTGTTGAGATAAATAATAAGTTTTAGTAGTATTGATGTAATTCTTGGTGAATATATCCCATTAGCTAGGTGCCATTCATCTGTGGGCATTCTGATTCCATGCAGTTTATTATCCACATTTTATTTAGGAAGTAGGTTACTCTCTGAAGAAAACAGCTTTGCTCTCCTGACATATATCACCAAAAAATTCTATAACCTGTTGAGGGTTTTTAAAGGCACATCTTCAATTTTGCTTACTGCTATCCTTTCTAGCCTAGCTTCAAAACTGAATATTTTTTTCAAGCCTAATTATTGTCTTCAGCTCTGGGCCAGCTGTGGTCCCTTCCTTCATGGTTTGAATACAGATGGAAAGGAAGCTGCTTTCACAGGCCTGAAATATCCTTAGGTTTGGCTGTTATAGAAAAGAACACAATAGGTTGCTTCATTCTTTGAAGATCTCAGAGGTGCAACAGCTTTATACTTTCAGCACCAGGGATGCTTCTTAGTCTTCTACCAAAATAATTTGTCTAGAGGTTGAGAAAAGGTGAGAATGACTTGGTTGATTGGTCGTTTGGTTTTTTTTAACCTCTGGTCTGTTGCAGCCAGTATCTACTGGCCATAACACAGTGAGCTATTTCACAGTTAACTGTAGAAAAACAAGTTATTCTGGATCATGGAATTTGCATGAAGTCTTTCATTCTAAGCAAAAATCTTCTGCAAGCTTGGAGAGGAGCTTACCTGCGCCTCCTATTGCAAGGGGTTGCTGAGGCTGTTGTGCTGAGTGAAGCCCCATTGTGATGTGTGACAGATCTTGAGGCAAGCACTGATGGGTACTACTGTACACACCCCAGCTGCTCCATAGCCTCTCCACACAGGCACCAAGCCTGGGGGAGTTTCAGAAGCACTCCTGTATGTGATCCTGTGCCCAGCCTGAGAAACAGTGTCTCAGATGGCATCAGCCCAGGCTTGTGACCAAGGTCCTGAGGTGAAGGGAGTTTCCCTTCTCAAGTCCTGTCCCTTCTCTGGTTTTCTGGGAGGAGCCCTGGCAGGTTCTGGAAATAGTCGGTGCTAGAAAGTGGAGCACATAAGAGTTTTGCAGCAAAATCCCAAGAGCCTGTGACTGGAAAAAACTTCTGTGATGGAGGAGCATATCTCAGCACAACTCAGGTGGGAGACTGCCTGCACGTGGGTGTTCAGGCCTGTCAAAAGGAAGCCTTCTTCTGCTGAAGGGCTTAGGTCTTCTCAGGCAAGCCTACTTCCAGATCTCTTGGCACTGTCACCTTTGACAAAGCAATGAATGTCACTTCATTGCTCTGCTTACAGTATGTGAGCAAATCAAGCAATTTAGTAGCACTGAAAAGGAAACCAGAACAGGTTACTTTTATTGATCATGTTAACTCCTTAAGAAAATCAGTACTGAAGAATTAAAGAGTGAGAGGAATGAAGTGGCATTCCCAATACATTGAGTCCCAGTAATGTGAAGAGCATGTCACACCAGCTATAATTGCTTTTGTTTTGACGATACTGTCTGAAAAACAGAAGACTCAACTATGATGTTTTTCTTTAATGGAGCTGCAGCTCAAGAATCTGAAGGTTATCACATTACAGAAACAATGTCCATCTGTCCTCCCTAAGTTACAATCTTTACAGATTTGGCTGCATACTACTCAATATGTGACTTTTCTTAGGTTGAACAGCATGAGTGACAGAACTGAGACTAAGCCTAGTTCCTGACTGTCCTTTTAGTGCTCAGCCTATTGAGATACCCTCCTTCCCTGCAAATGATTTCTATGTGTAATAATGCTTTCCCTTGCCTATATTACCTAGGAAATAAACCCACCCAAATATTGCAGGAGTGGCCAAGGCTCTGTCCACTGTCCCACTGCTTGGAAATGGAAGCAAATATTAAAATGCGTTTCCAAAAAACAGTGGGTTTGGAATTACATTGTACCAATGTCACTGTCTTGTGACCTAGGCAGCTTGGTGAGTTTTTGGTGCCGTGGAAAAATTAGAAGCATAAAAGACTGAAAATACTAAAATACAGGTGCCTAAGGGTGCTACATATTAGTTTATTCTGGAAAATCATGGGGTAGGTGTTTGAAAGGCAGAAAGCTATGACTTAAAATGAGGAGCAAAAGAAGTGCTAAGCATGAAGGAGAGTGATGGAGGAGAAGATACACAAAAGTGAAAAAAAGGGGAAACAAGTGCAAGGAGAAGGGTAGGAAAAGCAATTGATCCAGTGTAGCATCAGGCTATTAAGGAAGGAGGACAGTAGGTAACTGGAGACCAGTGACCAAAGGAAGTACAAATATTATTTACTCAAGTCATCATAATTTTCACTTTTGAAACCCAAAATTGCCTTTCAAGACTATTTTTCTCACATAGACAGAAGGGAAATTTCAGCTCTTTGCAGAGATAACATGCATATGTGTAACTTTTTCTCAAAATGCAGTTGATATTTGATGCTACAAACAAAAGCATATGGATGTTGTTTAGTTTTCATATATTTCTACACATATGCCATGGATTTCTAAATTACTTTTCTATTGTCCAAACAAACTAGATTAGGTGGATAAGCTATCTTCTTCAGAATTATAACATGAAAATTCTGTTTTGGCAAAAATGTAATATCCAAAGTTAAATGCCTTTAATTTCACAATTTTCCTGTGTTCTGTGGCTTGGTTATTTTTTGTACTTACAAAATACCAAGCATTTGGTTTGTTTGGTTTCACTGAATGTGTGCAGTATTGAAACTATTGCTTTAAAATGTCTGGTTTTCCTCCTAAAATGCTCTACTAGCTTATTTCAGGGAAAATATACAAGCCTCTTTTTTAAAAGAAATAGATTTGATTTAAGTGTCTGTGATTTTTTTAACATATACAGTTGAGTCAGCTGTGTGGAGTATCATGGGCTTCAGTGGTTACACTAGTCTGAGGGGGGAAAATGATATCACAAGAATGGAAACAAATGTGTTCTCTCACTCTGATCATGAAGCTTTTAATTCCACACTTGGGGAAACAGCAGGATTTACTGGGGTCAGTTGTACTCCACTGGGATATGTATTATTAAAGTGTGTATATATGTGTGTGTAAGTGTTGCAGGGAAGAGTAGAAGGTCAGAACATACTTTGCAGTTTTATTACCTTGCATTAGATTTACCTTTTAAAACTTATTTCTTTTCAAAATTAGACATAAAACACCCCCTAACACCCCCCCTCCCCAAGCACATTTGTTTTCTTGATAAATATTTAAATATTTGCATTTACCCTTTATGTGCAGTATATATGCTTATTATGAGTAGGAATAGGAAAATAACCATGCAGGTTTTTTTCATTTTAAAGTTACTTTTACTGCTTTTCTCCTGTTGGACCTTGTGTACTTTAATTTTTAGAATCAGTTTAGGAACTCATTTTTGTGACACTTCTCAGAGAACTTATCCTAAGGTGCCTATATGTTTATTTGTGCGTGTCATGTGATCTGGATATCCTTTCCTAATTTCTTCTATTGCATCCCTGACAACGGCTAGAAGCTGTGCCTGTTGTGCTGTTGGGATGCTGTGGGTTCAGAGTTGCAGCAGGGTTACCTTGCAGTGTCTGGGGCAGAAGGGGGCTCCCAGGACCTACTGCTCAGGTTTGGGGTGGGAGAGGAGGGGGAAAATGTTGGTGCAAAAGCCCTTCTGGGGTGCCCTGGGCACCAGCCTGCCCTATGTCTGCTGTGGAATCAGCAAAACACAGAAGTTACTTGAAAACAACTTCCGTACAGTTGCATTCTCCTCTTATCTTGTGCTTTGTTCTTGAGGGTGATTGCAAAAGGGAGATCTTGTGTGTGCTGAAATTCAGAGGCTGTTAAAATTTTTCAATACTTAGAATCGCGTCTTTGAATATAAAGCTGTATGCTCCCAGCTCACAAAAATGTGAGACTGCTCTCAAACTTCATGCTTTCATCTTCACTAGTACTTTAGAAAATGTAGTATGATGCATCCGCTGCAGTTATATTTCAATTTCCTTTCTGTTTTTATTTAGATTAATATGAGAAGAACATAATAATTTTAATGTACATATTAATTAGGGGCAGACAAAGTTGGAAGAAATTGTAATATCTACTAGATATAAAAATGGCAGAAGGATCCATCTGCTCTGTCCATATTCTATGTTCTTCATTCTGCCTGCAGGATTTGAGCCACTAAAGGAAATTATAACGAAATATTTTTTTTAAAATTTTAAGGTTTTTTCCTACTTCCTGAACAATTTACACTGATTGGATTGCAGCCTGAAATTTCCATTTTAGCTGCTGTTGCTTTGAGTAAAACAATTACTTTTTATTAAAAATGTCAATTCAAATGATTATTTAAATCTGGGCTTAACAAAAAAAAAAAAAAAAAGAACACTCGTTGCTTCTTGGTGTTGTTTTGCATGGGATTCTGTGCTATGGTAACTGGCCATAATTTTATTGAATTGATTTAATTGGTATTAATGAAAATTACATGTGTGTGTAAAGGGAGGATACAATTCCTTTAGGGCCTTAAATTGTCCTGAAGCACATGTGCAATTTC
This sequence comes from Ammospiza nelsoni, assembly GCF_027579445.1. Taxonomy (NCBI): domain Eukaryota; kingdom Metazoa; phylum Chordata; class Aves; order Passeriformes; family Passerellidae; genus Ammospiza; species Ammospiza nelsoni. Next base: position 95,596,804 of record NC_080633.1, on the reverse strand, counting down.
CATTACTCTTGATGAGAGTTGCATTTTTCTCAGCAGTGAGAATGAATTCCTTGGGACCAGATTGTGGATGACCTTTGTGGAAGTGGTAGCATAACACATTTTTGGCATGAGCATTTGCAGTGCTCAGAATTGGGGCAGAGTCATGACCCAGGGAACAGGCAGGGCAGCACCCCAATTCCTTCTCCCCTTCGGCCAGCTCTGCACCAGCAGCTTGCAGAGCTGTCTGCCTTTCTTTAAGTTCTCTGTTTCCCATTCCTGAGCTTTTGAAAGGATTTTAGGAACTTTAACCTGAAGGAAAACCCTGGCTAGACTCCTAGTTTAGAAACTGCTGGTGAACTCCTCATGCATATGAGACTGCAATTCCAGAATGAGTTATTTTCATTTTTAAAACATTTTCCTAATATTATAACCATGTTGGCAGTTACAATGAATTGTAACAGCAAACTTACAGAAACGATTAACCTCGTGTATGGACCTTGGGGTAAAGATAATGCAGCTCTTTGTGCCCTTCCTCTGTGCCCATCATCAAATTCATGTTACCTAACATCCTTCTAGGTGTAGATCATTATAGATACTTTTATGAAACTGATATCACTACACTGCAGTGTTAATTTAGTCTGAGTAACTAGTCCAGTTGCAGTAAATAGTCCATTATTTTTCTTTTAGTCTTCATTACAGAGATACTTAACTTGCCTTGGTCACAGGCATGAAATAAAATGGGAGATTTTAGCTTCTTTTACCAGAAATGGCAAAAGGGGAAACTCTACATGATTGAAGAAACTAATGTAATCCATTATTATGACAATTCCTGTGAGTTTCATTTGTGAAATCAGTGTTTTGATTTGACCTTTAGATAGTGTCCTATTGTTTACAAAAAAAAAAAAAAAAGTTATGAAGTTTATATAAAGTCTGATAAACATGATAATAAAGGGGGAAGGGTTTTTTTTATAGTTTCTTTCATTGACCATAATTTCTTTGTTTTGGCAGCATATATTCTGTGCTGATGGATCTAAGCATAATCACAAAGGCTGCATTTCTAACTCTTCCTGCTAATTTCACTGTTTGTGGAAATATTCCTTGCTGCAGTAATATGCATGCTGAAGTATCAGTATGTAGGGACAATGGAATGAGTTGAGGGATTTACTGATTTAGTCTGAAATACTTTTTTTTGGTAGTGTTTATGCAATAAAAGTTAGTATAGCATTAGAATTTCAGTCAGTCCAACCATTGGCAGTGATTTATAACCAGAGTTTTAAATGAAATTGGGAATTAGGGGAGAAACATTATTTTCTAGTCAAGTCAAGCAGCTGTGTTGTGAACTGGGGGTATTTCTTCTTGACTTACACCCAATCTGTGTGATCAGGAACTCCAGTCTAAAAGAGCTTATAATTTTAGCAGTAATTACCATTTAAATTCCAGTCCTACCAGTTAAAATGATGGGAGGAAAATGGAAGATAAACAGATGTTCTGACAGTGTAGAGCCTAACAGATCCTCAGACCCCATGGAAGGTGCCAGAAATTCTTCCCAAAGGGCATTCAAGAGTGGCAGCTTTTCTGGTATGTTTTTTTATTCTGAGGTGCTGTATTAAAGTATTTGCCTGTCTCACCAGTAAGCGACGGGGGCATTCCTTTGCTGTTAGTGCAGCATGAGTACCACTTATTTCAGCTTCTCTTTCCTACCACTCTGCTGTGAGCTGAGGAACTTCACTGGAGAGCAGCTGTGCTACACCTCTTCCTCACCATCAGCATTGCTTCTGCTGTGGTGATGGAGCTGCCTGGGCACAGAGCAGCAGAGCTGCCACCTTGCTCCAGTGTTGATGCCCATCTGAGTCCCTGCTCATCCCTACTGCATCTGCTCCCTGTGCATGCCAGGAGCAAGGCATGAACAGAGAATGGCTCAATTCTTACGCTCCTCACGGGAGTTTGGATAGAAATAGTAATTTCTGTACCAATATAAAACAGAAAAGGAGATCAGCAGCCAAATGGCCTAAACTGTGGACAGAGATTCAGCATAAGTGTCACAGAAAGAATGATTTAAGGAAGTACAGCAATGTTATCAATATATAGGGTGGGCTTACCAAAGGCAGATCTTTCTCATCTACCTTGATATCTGTTTGTGGAAGGCTTGTTTGATACCTCTTTCTCTTGACAAAGAACATTTTTATGTTGTTTATTAAATAAACACCAAACAAAGTTCCACTTGACAATTGGCTCAGTTAGAGGTTAATACAACAAGTCTGAAACGGCAAGGCTTTAGTTAAAGGGATAATAATGAAAGGTTATCATGAAAAGGCAGTGTGGAGGCAAAAAGTGGAGGTGAAATTCTGCAAAGAATGATTTTAGTACCAATTTAACTTATTTTTTTCCAGTATATTCCAGGAATACTCCTTTGTAGTTTGTTGGTAGCATGACCTATAGGGATATTGTAAAATACAAAACAGATTATCAGGCAGTAAAAGCTGGATGCCTTTTACAATAGGAATAGCAGTAGTGGGATGAGATCTAATAGGAGCAGCAAGATCATGCAAATAGTGGTTAGTATTACTTTCACTATAATGTCAAAGGCTTATTCATTGGAAATGAGTATAAAGTTATATGATTTATCTGGTCAGCAGACTAAAAGCTTCATGTGATCTTCAGGTACAAGAAAATGACTAATTGCAGAATTAGGGTGAACTGACAAAAGTACCTGCAGCAAAGGGAACTCTGGAATTATTCATAGCATTGAAGTTTGGCTGAGTGAGACATGTGTCCTTATAGAATAATATCTGCAGTTCTGGGTGAAGCAGAAGATGTGAACATGGGTCTCCTAAGAGAAAAGGTAATGGTAATACAACTGAAAATGAAGATTACCTGTTTTCATGTTACTCTTGGAAGATGGGTAAGCTGGGGGGGAAAAATAAGTGGCCATGAAGAAAGACATTGAAAATGAAAGATTTCTAGGTATTTAGAAGAGTGAGACTTTGGAACAGCCTAGAAGCAGTGGAAACAAAGCATGAATTTCAGAAGTGGATAGTGCAATGCATGTGACAGAACTTGACACAAGAAAATCCTTGGCCATTTTGCTGCAGACATTGCCAGATGCCCCATAGTGTTTGCAATGAGAATGAAGTGCCCACTAAGAATTTCAAGCATGTTCATTTGGGTGACCCAAAGATGTTTCCTGTTGTTTCTTCAGCAAAATATAATTCTGCTGTTTGGGGTTTGTGGAGAGAAAGGATTGGTGTCATAGAAAGCAAGTGAGTCTAAAAACATTCATCAAAAGTAGTTCAGGAAAACAAGTTACATGACATTGAACTAGGGGAATTTCCCTCTTGAAGTCGTGGAATAGAAAGTAAATTAAGATTGACAGCAAGAGGCAGTACTTACTGATACCAATATTCAAAATTAAAAAAAATATCCGGACAGGTGAGCTTAACTTAGTAAAATTATGCAAGCTGCTTATGAGACAAATTTATAGGCACTGTGTATAATGGAAATTAAAACCAGTGAATGGAGAATTAATCTGATTATACTAAATTTGTAGATTTTGCAGTCATGAGTGGGTGAAGAAACAATATGAAGTGACCCAGATAAAAGAGAAAATATGCACAGGGTGGAAGATGAGGTTTTCTTAAGAAAACATGAATTGATGGCCATATAAAAAAGTTGCCTGAAATATGGGTATTGGAAATATTCAGTGTTCAAGAGACTCATGAAACGGCATAACATCAAAATGTTTTTTTGCTAACGTTTGTGGTTGCCATGTAGTTGACAAAAGTAAAAGTATAACTCAGCTTTTGATGCATCCAGATATGTACTATGCACAATTTACTGAGAAAGCATTGTTGAAACGTCTCTTCCTACTTTAGTTAATTTCTGGGTAATTGTGTTCAGTAGAGACAGTTATTACTGCAATGTGTTTGATAAACAGAAGAGAAATACTTGTTTCAATATGGACAGTTGGAAGAGTGTCAACTGACACAACTAACAGCTCAGAAGCATTTGAAAATAGGGTACTTGAATAAGGGTGAGAATATGTCAATTTCCAATAAAATAGAGGAGAATTAAGGAAAATTAGAACTGAATGTAAGAGTTTAGTATTTGTTTTTGTTAATAGTCAATTTAATGAATGTGTGGGGACAAGAAGAAGAATACTTCACTAAAGTCTACAAAATACTTTCTCTTGTGCCTTTCTTTTTTCATTAATTCAAAAATTTCAGAAAAACTTTTCTTTGTGTACTGAAATTTTTCAGGCTTGGTTTCTGCTAGCAGTTTGACTGAAATAACTTCAACCACTTATGAGTTAAAAGAGAAAGAATAATAATGTTCCTATTGCAGAGTGAGTCATGCATCCTCTTTGATCAGGACTTTGGTTTGTTGGGTTTTTTCCTTTTCAAAAGCATTCTGATCTGTGTCTTTTAATGTATTAACTTAGCCCATAGAAGACCAAAATTGGCAGATGGAAAAATCTGTTAAGTCCATTCAAAAATCACTTCAGGACAGGTTTGTTGATCTCTACAAGAAAGTCTATTACTACTTAACAACTTGCCCAATTCTAACTCTGAACTATAGCACGATGCAAATTTTTTTCACCTGCACTTTCTGACCAGAGCTGGCACTGCAGCTGAATTACAACATCTGCTTATTGCATTGTTTTAAAATGTTGTCTATGATTTTGTTATCAGCAACAGAATAAGATGGCCATGCTTAAAAAGAGGAGAGAGCAGAATATTGTGTGACAGCCCTGATCAATTTTATTATTACCTTGTGCAACACATACATTTGCTGAGACTATTTTTAATTTTGCTTTGCATTTTCATTCTATGTCATTGCACATTTTGTTATAAGGATAATGAATTCCCCATGAGAATAAGAATGCTGCTCTGATTATAAGTTACTTGGTTAAACTGTTTCACCAGAAAAAGAATGAAAAAGCTTGATGTTGTGATTTGAACAGTGCCCCAAACCTGTACTTAGCTTCCGTCTTTTCTTTGGATGCCACACATCCTCTCCATAACATCAGTGATTTGTGGTTGCTTTCTGCACTTCACTTTTATGGTCTGGGAGGAATATCTGGATATACCAAGAAAGATGAAGACTGGGCTAGGACTGACCGAAGGAACATAATTCATGTATTATCACACTGAGTCCCTGTGTATGCGTTGCTGAACTTCCTCTTGGGAGAAGATGTTCAAAAAAGGCTTGTAGCTTCTTGAGTTGTCCTTGCATGCTGTGTATGGCCTGCAAACAGTGTGGACTCTCTGGGTCATGAGTCTCCACTGAGATGTATCTCTGTTGCAGTCAGAAGAAATTGATATGTTTTGCTGTTCTTTAGCATCATTTCCACATTAATTCTCAGACCTTTAAATGCTGTTGTGTATGACATCCATAATGCCTGATAGCATTACTGTCTTTCATTTTGGGAACCCATCCCTGCCTAGTTTATGTTTAATTCTTGGAGAAGTTTTGGGGGAGCTATTTTTTCAAGCAGATAAACTGGTCTGTGGGTGTTAGAGCAGAGTGAGTTGAATAGCTGTCGATATGAGAAATGATTGCTGTGCTCAGAGCCGTGGGGGCTGGCCAGTGCCTGACAATCCCTCAAGAGCTGAAAGAAAGTAGAAAAACCAGAAAGGAACAAAGCATGTATGCCCAAGGACACATGTGTGGGCAAACAGCAGTGCTTTTTTGGAGAGATTTGCAACATTTCCTTCCCATACTTAGGAAGAACCTTCCATAGGGGAGCATGAAGCTTTCCTGTGGAAGTATTTTGCAGTGCAGCATTTATTAACTTTGCCTTCCAGCTCTTAAGTTATTTTGACAAAAGCTTTATTACAGTTTAAAAATAAGCCTGTACATAATGGTCCAAAACTTGTTCCCAGTTACATGAGTTATTATTTATTCCCTTGACTTCAATCAGCAAACGAAAGCAAAATGTACTCCTTAATCTTGAAAAAGAAGCAGTGTTAATAGCAAGAATTATTTTGTTTGGTAAAGATGGTACAGCCAGATTTTAAATTGTATTGGTTATTCTCTAGAACATGTTCTATATGACATTAGTTTGAAAGAAATTGTATCACTGCCAGCACTTTGAAAGACCAACAGGAAACAGCTCCTGCAATGAAGCTCTTGTATATTCATCAGCTGCTGTATATTACATACTCCAAATTGCATGAAAAAATGGGGATCTCTGATAACACACATTTTGAAGAGGGATTTACATTTAATAAATGTTTACAAGTATTTTCATAAACTCAGCTTATGACAGTGTTGGCTTCATGTGATTGATTACTCAAATGTTGCCTTTCCTCAAATATAGATTGTGCAGTTGTCTCTAGGAGTTATTTATATTTCCTAGTATTTATGATCTGCAAGGCAGCTTAGTTATTAACATTAGTTATAGCTATTTCTGTAGATATTTATCTGAACCACAAGTTTTTGACACATTTCTTTTTCTTTAACAAGCAAAGCATATCTACAGCTATAAAAACGTTCTCTGATACAGAAAAATATATGTACAATACACCTATTACCTAGAAATACTCTAGTGAGGGTATAGTTTTGGTTTCCAGTGGAGAAAAGTGTGATATGCAAACAAAATGCCACTGTAGTGACATTGAAGAAAATTTAATTTTATTTCCTTTTCCTCTGATTAGAGACTTATTTTGTTACAGATAGTCTTCACCCTTATCCATCCCTCACTGTCTTCTTTGGGGTGGCAGAGTATTGACAAGCATATTACTGAAAATAATTTAGTCTGAAGTAAAATTTTCAATTTATGATTGAGCTTGCCTGTTTTGAATTAAGCCCCTTAGCTTCACAGTAGGTGTATGCAAGATGTGATAGTTCAGATTTAAAGAACAGCGATGCAGTGAGATTCTAAGTAAAAGTCAAGCCTCACCTGAATGTGACACAAGGGCGATGTGCAGTGATCAGGGTGTGGTGTGCAGCAATTGGTCCCAGTGACCAAGATTAATGAAACTCACATGGGTTTTAATTAGTGCAGCTGCAGTCATCAATTATCTAGAGAACACAAATATTGTTATATTTTGGGAAATTCTTGATTTATTTTATTCCACTGGCCAGTAGATTTAGATGAATGAGTTCTCATCATAAACATTCTGAGAAAAACTGCCTGAGGCCATGGTTTATTATTTAGGACACAATCAGTAAGACTGAGCGCTACTGAAGAAAACATTGTAAACTGGTCTCAGTATTAATTTGGAAAATTTGCTGAAATGTGTGGCCTTGTATGGGTCGTCAGAAACATTAGAGCATCTCAAACAAAATACAGAACAATCTGTCAGGCGGGGAATGTGCAAGGATTATTGTCCAGCAGCTGATCCATAACAGAATGTCAGTGCATGTACACTTAAAGCAAGTATCAACAACATTTAATTTGACACATAATGTGGTCTTCTTTTATTATCCTTTAAGTGCATGTCTTAGAACACTGAAGACTGGACAAGTAAGTAGGGGGAAAAGAGCTGAAACATGACAACCCTTTGCAAGTCTGAGAAAAATCACAATCTAGAGCTTTTCAGAGGTATATGCATTTTCAAGGCAACTCTTTAAAATAGGTGCAAGGGAAAAAAAATGGGAGGAAGAAGGAAACGTGATTAAAAATTCCTTACTATAATTTAATTTGAAAATGTGGCTTTTCTTAATGTGGTCTGAAGCCTGTGTACAAACACTTAAAAATAAATTAATATGAGTGCTCACTACTAGGAGCAACATCTGCATCTGTCATTTAAATTAAGAAAAGGACACCACTATAGACATAAAGATTTTTCAAAAAGTTAAATTATAGTTTGCCTGCATGTACTTTTGTTCCTGAATGTTTTGCTATAATTTGCATTTGTCTATTCTCATCCATAGAAAACAGGTGTACGATGCTGCTCGAATCTCTGCTCTTATTTTTCACCCATCTAAACTGCTTAACAAGGCAATCCTTAAATATGTACAAGAACGTTAAAATTCATTTACTCAGAAGAGAAGAATGGTTCAAACCATTACACTTACATGACCCAGTTCAGAGCCATTTTTTCCCCAGTTTTCATCCTTTCCTCTTTCTTCCTGTTTCCTCCTGTTGAAATTATTAGCTGAATTCCAGGTCAATGTAATTCTAGAGAAGATTATTACTTTTGTTGGGGCATAGCCCATTGTCCCTAGAAAGGGAAGATGTTTACATACTGCCAGCATACTGGAGTGGAGACTGTCTTGTTACCCAGCCTTGCACAGTAGGGCACATGTATCTGATGTCCTTATTTCTCACTGGTAGCTGTCACGCTGACAATTGGAAAATGCTGTAATTTCCTTAGTTTGCATTATTTTTATATCCCCTATTGTTTTTACACATGACCTTTACCTCTCCATTCTCCAATTAGCAGAGTGAAAGCCATTGTTCATTGAGCAGAGGTATTTGTGCCCAAGGGAGCAAAATTTATTTTCTGTATGTGCTGTTGTGGGTGGTGAGGATTCTTTAATACTAAAGAAATAAACCTTCATCTTAACCTTTGTTTGATTCAGGCATTATTGAATTTGGGCAGGAACTTCCATCAGCTTATGAATAATTGTCGTACCAGCAGTCAGTGACTGTTTATATAAATGGTTATGAATGGTGTGGGCCCTTTATAAAACATGCAATGGTTAACTAATTTAACTGAAGATTTCTCCTAGCTTTTTCCATTTTCTTTGAATCTGCATTTCCTAGCTAATACAGAGACTGGGCAATCACTATAATTGCATCAGTTGTATTAGTTAGGGCAGATAAGAAATTAGAGAAAATGCAGTCCTCTCAGAAAATAGTTCAGAATCAGAAATATAAATCAACACATGGCATTGTATTTATCATGAAATAATGAATCTGGACAATTTAGGGTTTAAATCTCCTAGAAGGGCCAATCTTTTAGTTTTCTGGTCAAAGTATATTACTTCAATGTTGATGCAAACTCTTGTTTCTTGTGCTACTCTTTATTCCCTTTATATCAAGTGATGTATTCCAGCAATATCATGGGACTGAACCTATAATGTGTAGAATAAGTTTGAAAAAGTATTATTTAGTTGCTCAATTTTCAAAAAATGATACTTCAACAGTTCAAAAACCACTTTGCTAGTATATAATTTACTACCAAAGCATTACCTTTTGGAGACACCTCATCTTTTGGAGATACCACATGCAAATTCAAAACCTGATGCGAAAACCATAATTTTGAAGATATTTAGTTTTTCTAGTTACTGGTCCGAAATAAGTGTTTATGCCATTGTAGTCAGAGCTTCTAATAGTTAAGGTTATTGCCAGTTCAAAGCTTTGCTTTGTTTTTATTTAAGATTGTGTGAAACCTTTTGATCATGAATGGGATTTTCATATTGAAAATATTACGTGCTTTTGGTAGCTTTGCTGCTGATAAAGTAATAATTTATTATTAATAAAGTCAATTGCTAATTTGTTAATAAAAGATCTGCTGGTAGTTGTTCAGTAAAGTAGAAATACTGGTTTAATCAATATAATTAATTCCTCTTGTATTAGTATTTAATTACTTAGTGATTTGATCTGACTTGTAGTTACCTGTTGCTAAAATGTCTAATAGTACTTCCAAGCAAGTGAGAATGTCAGGAAGTTTTAGCTGATTTACCAACTTATCCTTTGGCCCAGGAGTATTTGTGCAATCAACATTTTCCTGCTCATTTGTGAGAGCTGAAGTAAAGGTAGTTTTTCCCACTCAGCTTCACATTTGCAATAGCCAATTTCTTGAAATAAACAATTTGCTCGCTTGGTTAACTCATATTGTTATGACAGCTGTATTCCAAATGTCTTTTTGGATTTTGTATCAGTCTCCCTAGGTGAATTTTGAAAGACATCATTAATAGGTGATTGTCAGTGACAAGACTAAAGCTGTTATCAAGAAGGAGCTTGTCATGCTAGCCAAGTGGCAATGCTGCTGCTTAGACTTCTCTCCCAGATGTTTTGGTTTCAGGGACATGAACAAAACCAAGTAGTTTTATCAGTTGTTCTGCTGGGTTTTGCTCTGTGATCTGAGCAAAAATTGGATGGAGCACATAGATTGTGTGTGTGACTCTGTGCATGGCCCTATTGTTGTTCCTAACCTTTGGCTGAGATCAATGTTTGGATAGGACATACCAAGCCCCCTCTGGCTGTGTTTACTGCAGATCTCCCCAAGCTACCAACTATCTGGTTTCACATTTTTAGTGTCTGCTTTCTGTGTTGGTCTTCTCTGAGCAGGTTTGTGAAATTCCACAATTTCTTCAACCATCCACACTACTAATAATTTATGGAAATGGCCTTGATTTCAGATAGACTTGAGCACAATCCTTTTATACTTGCTCTGCCAAAAATATGATGAATTAATTTGTTTTTTATGGCCAGCTATTAACAATTGTTAGTGATCATATAAAACAACAGTATCATAGCCATAACAATATTGTTTTCAAACTGCAGCCATAAAATTCTGGGGATTCCCACATGTATGAAAGTAGTTAGTAGTTAGTCATTCAAAAGCTTCACAGCCTTGCCACCTTGCAGTCATCCAATATTTTAACTGATACTTGATTTTTTTTCTGATTGTTCTTCTCACTGGCTGCTCTGTATAATACCTTGTCTAATATAATCCTATTTTAATTTGAACAAGCTTATTTTTGATGATGCTCTATGATACTACAATGTATATTTTTAGGTTTTTTTCCGGGTCAGGTCAGTTTGTAAGTAAAATTATACCTTATTGGTTATATATAAAATAAATATTATCCTGCAAGGTATTCAAACTTTGAGGTATTCGAACTTTGTAGACAGCTTGGCCAATAATTATCTACTTAATGACTTTCTTATAGAATGTTTTCAATAAAATATTATTTTCTGATGTAGTTTCTTAAATTCTAATTAGCCTATTTTCATGTTACCTTGTGTAACAATAATAGCGTACCTTATGCTGCTATTTAAAATATTATAGCTTGATGTCATGTTGCTTTTATTATGAATACATACATCTAAAAATCATGGTAGATAAAAAGAAGTTACAGTGCAACTTCATGGGTTGGTTCTGGTCAGCTAGCTACTTTAATTACTTCATCTCTGTCTGTGGCTTGGAAAAGAGAATTCTTACAATTATTTAACTCTAGACTGGGACCAGATTTTGGCCAATATGAAGATACATGTTTTTTCTGTCTTTGGAGGTTTTTTTGTAGTCATAGACAATTCTTGCTCACCAATCTGAACAACTGTCAATATCATACTTTCACATGCAGAACCTATAACCCAGGAGGAAATAAACCCAAACAAATAGACTACAAACCCTGAACTTATAATCAGCATCAATTATGTGTATGTGGTGTGAGAGGACGTTGCAAGCTGTCTGCCTGATGAACCTCTTGTCTATAATGGTTTGCTTCTGCCTACAAGATCCTCCTGCCTTTAGTTTAGCTTTGGTTACCTATGGGTTAATGTTCTGTTTATGGGTGTTATGCAGGAAAAAAAACCCTCTAAACAGAATAGTACAAGTTGCTTATTTTTGCCATTTGGGGGCAAAGGAACAAGTTTTCTGTGTGGCCATTCACTGATTTTCTTTAAGTAACCTGTCTTAATTTATATACAAAGAACTGCTGGAGGAAAAATGTTAATTTGAGTATGCATGTGGAAGTACTTTCCATAGAGTTTTTAATCTTTCTGCAATGTACAATGTATCATCTCCAGTGTCATGCCACCCTTTTGCTCTGAAGTTTTATTTTGTGTTTGTGGAATGTAATTGTCATGGTGGGTCATTGTTATGAAAAGTTGATAAGGGCTAATGTATTGATGGTTTTGAATTTTAAGAAAAGGACTTGAACATTTTTAAGCTTGAACATTTGTAAAGGAATGGAAACCAATGCACTTTTGCTATGTCTTATTCAGCATAGTGCCTGGGCTTTTGCATTGTGTGTAGTTGAAAACTCACTCTCGTTTTGCCATTTTTATATTTTTCATCTGGCCTGTGATTTCACAGAAAGAAATATTTGCTGAATTTTCTCAAAGTGGTGCAATAAGATTTTTTTTAACCTGTAGCCATGTTAGCTTTAGAAGTCAACATTAGAGATGTTCTAAGATACACAGGGCCTGATGTAGTCAATACTTTGGAGGAAGAATTTGTAGAAAAAATGAAAGCATCTTTTAAAAATAGCAGTGTTGTTCTAGGTTAGCTTATTCCTTAACTTACTGGACACAATCAGTACACTGGCTTTGTCTTCAAGCACTTGGGCATCTTGATTTCAGGCCAGATGCTGGGGGCAGCAGTGCTCTCTGACTCATTTAACTGAGACAAATAAGGGCTGGGTTTTTTAAGTTTTGCTTCCTGAATCCAATAGGGCGAAATATGAAGCTGCCGTCTCTTTGCAGAAGAATTAGATGAATGGAGGTTGTTAGAGACACAGCATATCAGGTGCTATCATCTTTGAAGCAGCATTTGCGGTGCGGCTGGTAGTGATGCTGCAACACACAAATTTGTCATTATGGGGGGCTACTTTTCATGATTTTGTGATTAAAAGCAGTGCTTTATGCTTCTTTTCCATTACAAAAATAGGACAGAGAGATTGAAATAGAACTGGAAGATTAATGCACCTGAGTTCTTACTCTCTATCCAGCTGAGGTTCTTGAAAATTTCAGGTCACCATGGTAGAAAGCAAGTAAAAAGACATTGGGACACATGCAGTTGTAAAGTTATTCTAAAACAGATACCTTATTTCATGGAAAAAAGTGCATTTAATCACTTCTCCCACAGCCACTGCTCTTAGCTGACAAGGATATTTGGTTGGTACACATGGGGGATTCAGAATTGCTTAATTTCCCAGAGACTGGAGATTGTTTGGTTAGAAATCTGATATTGGAATCTTATTATATGGCTTAAAGTATATTCTCTACCCCAGCACTACCTAGTGTACATTGATTGCCCACATCCCAAAGCTCACAATACAGGCATTGTCACAGGACAGAAGGAGTAGTTGTGCAGGCTGCAGAGGAGAACTATGTGGTATCTTGTTGCTAAGGACTTGCATCATTGCTGCCCTGTTGCACACTAAAATCAGCACATGACAACCAGTTTTAATGTTACTGAGGGGTTTTTTTCTTATTTCAACTGTGGCAACATTAATTAGTGGCCAAATGGAGGCCAAACACATGCACTGGCATTTACATTCTTCACTTTGGATGAATAATGTTCCTATTGAAATCAGCTTGGTTTATAATTGGAGATAAGTAACTGTCTATAAAACTGAACTCAAATAGAAACCAGTGCTCGATATTCAGAAAATATTATATTGTATTAATATTGTGAAATTCACAATCAAGTAGCTGAGATAGTAATAATCCTGCTGGTTGTTTTTCAAAGTATTGATAAATCAGCACTTGAAAATGAGGGTAACGTGCTTGCAGCAGTGCTCCCCTTGAACTGCATAGAGGTAACTGAAAGCCTCATACTGAAGAAAATGTAGGTGGCTCGTGCTCTTATAATGCCTGGTATCTAGAAAAGACAAACTACCATTCCAGTTTATTTGTTTGAAACGACATATGAAGGCAGCAAGTTATTTAAAGGGAAGCAACTTCTTGGAATAAGCCTTTTGTTACATTTCTGTTGCACAGGAGAATTCCTCAAGTCTCTGGGGCTCAGTTTAGAGCTTGTACTCTGAAGCATAGGCATCCCTGACTAATTTTCTTAATTTAATTCTTTAAATTATTTTAAACGTTTGATTGAGATTTTTTCCTATTTTTTTCTGGTTTTCCGTGTTTGTGTAAAAACTGGAAAAAAAAGCAAAACAAAAAAACCCATCCTTGCCATTTTCAGTATTTGTTTTTGTATATTTTTTTAATACTTGGATGCAAAATGCAATATTATATTTGAATCTTCTTTTGGATTTTATTTGGCTTAATAAGCCTTCAAGATGAGCAGAAAGACAGCAACAGCCTTATTCCCCCTGAAGTGGTATCTAATGGTACAGTAATATTCTTCCATTTCATAAACTTGAACATGGCCTGAATTAAATGAATTGCCATATATTTGCTGCCAATGTGAGAAAATTCTGTAAGAAAAAGCAAGAAGAAATTTTAAGTTTTAATTCATCTTAGAATTCCTTTTCATTCAGCTTGAAGCAGCCTTCTTAATGTGGGAAATCCAGAGAAATGCTGTATTATCACTTTGTCAGAGGGTCTGACAAGATCCCAAACAATAAATTATTCTCCTCCATTTACAACACCTAAATGTCGGCTTCATTAGAACTTTTACCCATGAATACAATTGTTTCTATACCGCTTGTTTTATTCTCTTGAAGAAAGGGAAATAAAGGCAATCCTCTTTCCTCTCCCAAATTATCATAAATATTGGAGATGCAGATTTTTCTTAGATCATTAGCATATCATGCTGCGACCCACACCAGAATGTACCATTAACAAAGCAGCCTTCATGTAATTAATGTAAATAATATGGAACTACAGCATGAGTAACCCAGTCAGCCTTGGCAAAAAGCATTTGTCATAACGCATCATCTAAGGAGCTCAGCCTCAATTCAAATTAAACTTCATGGGTTTGCCCCTTTATTTTTTCCTCCAAAGCTATAAATTTCTGTGAAACATGCACCTATATACGAGAAGAAAGCAATCCAGAAAGCTGAAATTAAAATTTCATTATTTACTGTGCTTCTGCTGCAGAGGACAATTAGTATCTTCATAAGGCTGGAAATGTAGATACTAAGAATGCAGCTGAGGGGTTTTTTTTGCTACACTTGGAAGTGTTTTCCGTCCTCTGCTGCTGCCAGCAAATCTAAAGTATGGTGTTATGTCTGCCATTTGCTTCTATTGCCCTCTGACTCCAAAACACAGAGGAGCATTGTAAATTTTTCATGAAGAGGTTTCAGTCTGTAAAACAGCAAACAGGAATAATGTTTTAAATGCAATCATTGTCAAGCCTGAACAATGTAATTTATCAAGAGAGCAGTTTGTACTATATAATAAGTTTCATATATTAATACAATTTTTCATCTGATGTCAGGCTTCTGATTTATGAATAGCCCATGATCTAAGGTGATCATTGAATTATAATTCAAGTAATAAGAAGCCAGGAACAAGACACTGCAACTGCTACCCTGCATTAGCTTACATGCCACCAAGCCAATTTACTAAACAACCGTGGGCTAAATGATACAGTTTTTCTAATTCAAAGAAGGCACTCGTTAATTAGATAAAGGCTAAAGCTCTCATTATTTTTAAATGATTTAAGAACGGGTAAAGATCTTACAGCTTATACTGCAGCTCTAATAGTTCTCTGCTTACTGCCTTGTAATAAGAGTATTAAAGACAGATGGCCTATGCTGATTTAAACCAATTACAACATTTAATGTATACTAGTAGGAATGACTATTCATAGGCACATCAGATGTTAATATTCTACATGCTACAGATAGTTAAAACCCCACTTATTAATGTGATTTATGAGCAATTTGTTTCATTTTGTTGATTTTTTTTTCTTTTTCTGCATTCTTTTTTTGGTAATCAGTTTCAGATATATATGATTAGGATACTTTTTAGCAATTGAAACTTCTTAGAAACTAGACATTCCACAGAAAAATAACAAAATCCTTGCTACTGTGTATATGCCCACAGAATTTTAAAGGGGATAGATATTGGAAGTCAGAAAAAAAGGTACCAGATTCTTCATCACTTATACTCCTGGAAAGTAACAGTGGCAATCAATATATACATCTCAGCTGCTGAAAATAAAATGTGGGGACATTTTTCAGTTCCACAGACTTGAAGCTCAGCTCTTCTCTTCTCTTCTCTTCTCTTCTCTTCTCTTCTCTTCTCTTCTCTTCTCTTCTCTTCTCTTCTTTCTCTTCTCTTCTCTCTGCAAAATTAAACTTTCAAATAATACAGCATGTAGTCTTTACTCCACAATCAAGGGCTTTGGTTTCTTTCAGTTAAATCAATTTGACCAAATGTAGCATAATTTCTGCTATATATACACTTCACGTTTTAAATTCTATTTGTATTGAAATGTCTGTTTGTGGCACTATTATGTATATATTTTTCTTCTGCAAGAGACTTTTATGTAGGACAGACTGGAACCCTTTGAGCAAGAATGGAATCTTCAAGCATAGCTCTTTTTCCTCACTTACCCAAGCCTTCTATTTATCTCTACCACCCATTGCCTGTACATCTTCCCCTTACTATAAACTCTCTTTCTCCCTCTTCTAAAACATCTGCAAGTCTCCCTGTTGCCTTTTCTTCAGCACTGTCTTGGTTGATCTTTGCCTCTCCAGCTTCCCCGATAAAATTTGGATTGCTGCCTTCATATCCACACAGCTGAGCTGCAGCAGCTCTCTCGCCTATTGCCTGGCTTGCCTCAGAGCTCCAGATGTCAATGTGCACCCGACACGTGCCAGGAGCACGTCAGCTGTGCCCCACGAGGGCTCCCCAAACCGCTTTGTGTTCTGCTTCACAAGGCTTTGCTTCCTTCCTTTCAATCCCCTCCGTGTTTGCTCATACCTCGGGATCTCAGTTCCCCACAGCCTCCCCGATTCCCTCCGTCCATCTGGCTGTCACCTCCTCTGTGGCCTTGGCGTGTGGCAGCTCCCATGCCTCGAAGCAGCCTCCTGTGTATGTCCAGCTTTCCCACATTGCTGTCTGCTGCCAGGGTCTGCACGTTTTCTCGTTTGCAGTATTCTGTTGGGACTGAGGAATTAGTGTTTTAGGAACATTACTGTGAAGGGGAAAATATTTTGTGCAGGTAAAATACAATTCTGGATCTCATGGCTCCTACCCACCCTTAGAAAAGTACTAGGCTTTGTGGCATTTCTTATCTATGCAAATAAGATGGCCTTACCTGTAGGATCAAATTTTTTTTCCTGCCCTTTCCCCAAACCTGTGTGTAACACAATTTTACGTTTTGTGTCAATGCTGATATTTTAAACAGCAGGGACTGGGTAGTGCTGTGACAAATAATACTGTGCATTTTAAGTGCAAACTGTTAGGCAGCAGCATCAAATAACAGACACTTCTTCACTGTTCTTTTTTCCCCGTTTGTTTTAGAATCCCAACAAGATGTGTTATTAATGGACCCTGAGTAGAGCAAGTTATTTGTTATGGTAACTTTTTGACCTATTTAATAAGTACTTAAAGGAGTGTAGTGCAGTTTTTATTGTAGTCTGCTGTGTACAGTTATGAAGTGTGGTACATAATAAAATAAAAGCAATAATGTGGATATTTCAGAGGGATCCATCAGAGCAGACCTGCAGCAACATATTTCATCTGGTTTGTCTGGCTATGAAGCCTTGCAAGTTATAGCTGAAATAACTAGGAACAATATTGTGGTTATGACTTGCAATTGTTTACCATTGTAAACAGCAGAGTTATTATGTGTTTACCCTTTTCAGTGCTCAGAACCATTTTTTAAATAAGTTCATTAACACCTGCATACATTTAGCTGTGAAAAATGGCATGTCTTTTCCATACTCATACCCTAAAAATATTTAAGTCAACAGCAACAGTAAAATGCATCTAATTTAAAGCATAGTTTTATTGAGGTATGATTTGGAAAAGCAGAATTATTATAAAAGACTAACAGTTGCACAGCTAATGCAAAAACAAACAAAAGGTTATGAAGGTCCTTTCTCTGACAGTTTTGAGGCTAAATTGGGAAGGGGCACTGCAGACCTGGACAACAAAGCTGCTTTATGAATTTGTGAGAAAGACTTATGAGAAGGTTGCCTTATTTTGTTTTGTGTGTTTTTTTTTAATAAGGGGGTTACTACCTGTTACTTTTAGGTAGGTAGGGTTTTGTTCTTTGTTATTCAGTTTGTTTTGTTTTACTTTGGATAAAATTTTTTCCCCAAATATGGCAATTGTGAAAATGAAAAAAATGGTCACCTAAGTGCTCTTATAAGTCAGCAACAGTTTTCCCTATGATGGAGACTATAAGTTTTGGGTTGCTGCTTGTAAATTTTTACAGAAGAATTTTTTTATTCTCTTAATATTTTTGTGGCTACAAGTTTTGTAACGTCCTGAGTTCAAGAGAAAAAACAACTGATTGGACCTCCAAGAAGTGCCTTGATGATAATCAGCCTTGTGTGCAAGACAGAAAGGCTGATAGTCAGAAATTGCTCTTTAAACTAAGACAGACTGTCAGTCTTTAGAAATGGTGGGGAATGGCCTATTTATGTAATCAGATACTAAAGCTGGGAAGAAGCTGTCAGGCACATTCTTGTTGTGTAAGCAGCAGGCAAACTGTGCTTTATCTGACAGACAGTGTGTAAATCTGTCCATGCAAAAATCCAAATGTTTAGTTTGCTTCTAGTCACAGTAATAATCTGCTTATTTTCTCTTGCTAGAGCGATGACATCATTTAGCAGAATGCACCACAGACAGGAGTCATAGATAAGGCTCTGTTACTGTCAGTCATTCACTTCTTGATTGGCAAGGAGATAAATAGGAGTTTACTAGAGGTTTGCTTCCAGCTAAAAGAGCAGACAACAGCCTGGGATAAGTATGTGAAGAGCAAGCATGTTTAGCACCCTCAACCTTACAGCTTGGAAAAAGGTCTAGAAATAAGAGTCCTTCAAAATCCAATGTTAAAATTTGGTATTTTATTATCAATAGCTGAGCAGGCTTCCTGAACAGAGAAATGATCAGATTAATTGATAAAGACAGCAGTTACAGAGAGTGAAAAAAATTCTGTTCTGGGTGGTTGTGTTAGTTTCAGTGCCACCAAGTCTGAGAAAGATTTGTTTCTTACAGAAATTTTAAGGGACAGGTAATGGTTTATCACCGGTAAAGCACTGTCATTTGCCTGATTGTTCTGCAGACCAGACCTGACGTGGGAAAATATCCTGCTTGGATGAAGTAAAATCACCTATGTAGAGCAAGTATGGTGAACTCTACAATATTTATGTCATAGAAATTATTATTCAAGAGTGGTTTCTGAGTTATTTTGTATTAAGTAATAAGCAGTCCATAATCTAAATTTACCTCATACTTTTTTGTTGTTGGTAGGGACATATTTTGGTATGGACAGACTAAAAAGAAAACGTAGAAATAATACTACATATAATAGGGAAGATAGTCTAATCCTTTTTAATGGCATTTAATCTCCTAAATCTTCTGATTTCATTTAATTTTAAAGGGTAATAAAATATGATTGAAATACATCTGAAATGTAGTTTAATAAAAGTAATCTGCTGTACTGAAAATCTACTGTTTTATCAATCTGAAGATTTAGTATGAAACCGTGTGCAATGGAAATGCTTATTTACATCTCAAACTTCATAGTTCTTGTGATTACTACCTACTTTCACTTTTTAAAGTAGATAGCACCCATTATTTAAAAAATAGTAATGAACCTTTTTTCAAATTCATGGGAAGGATCTCAAGAAAATTAATCTCCAGGTCATGAGGAGGTAAGACATAACAGAAACATGACTGATTAGGAGAATGTACCTGGCAGAAGAACACATTTCTGTACATAAAGTCAATTGTTCATGTTCCTATTGTTTCCAAAATGATAGAGACCATAAATGAACAGCTGTTAAAATCATAATGATTTGTGCAACAATGCTCTGATCCTCGTGTGTTTATACTTAGAAGGAGAACTGCATTTTGAAATAGTAAATTGGCTTAGGAATCACAACCTTGAATGATACAATCTTAATTAAAAATACGTGCATATCTTGGTAATGTTACGCACCTCCTCTGTTTAAAAATAGAGAGAGAACAACAATTAAGCACTTTCCATGTGTTAATTTTTGTTTAATTTAAAGAGTTAACCTTCTGAGAAGAAAGCTTCTGCTGGCACATTAGTGATAAGCATTACATTAAAATAATGATAAATACAATATAGTACTCCCAAATAGATGTTTTTCCTGTTGAATCCTGGGATGCTTTCTACAGACATCTCAGTATATTTTTAATGAGATTGTACATCAGTTTGTGTGTTGTAGTTTAGACATATTGGCTTTAATTATTTTTGAATGTGTAGTTTTTACAGTAGCAGAATATATGTGATTTAAGACTCACCACAGTGCTCTTAGTATCACTTGGCATTTTAGCAAAATGTGTGATATTAAAAAGACCGTGAATTTTAGTTGGATTTTCATTGTTTTCTCAGACATATAATATTCCTCTTTGCTCTCAATTCTCCTATTCCACATGTGCAACATTTTTGCATGTTATATTAAAACAATTATATCGGTCTCGTATCTCTCGCTGTATTGTGGTTCCACTATTATCGCAAATAGTATTAAGTCAATCTAACACAGTATTTTCTGCCAACTGAGTGCTATGGTATTTTCCCTAAATCACAAGGAAATAAAAAAAGAGCCTTTCAAAACCATTTCTCAAAGAGGTCTTGATAGATTGACCAGTGCTTAAACTGAAAATTTTGTGTAAGTACTGCAAAATCTTTTCAGGTCAGTATCAGTCTTCCCCTTGCTAGAAGTATAAGGCATATATTTTAGTTGAGTTTAGGCATCTTCCAGTGATTTTGGCAAACTGCTGTGAATATTATGCCAGTGGACAAAACCATGAAAATGACAGTGACTGAAACAGCTCATGGAAAATGAAAATGAACAGTTATTTTGAGTATACCAGCTGAGATACAATAAACAAGCTGATGAAAAGTAAATGAGAATTTAGACACTCAGTTTTTAATAAACTAGTAATTTGTTAACAATATAAGCTTGATGTACTTTATCTTAGTCCTTTTGACAAGACTTGTTTCGTGGTAGCTGCAGCATCATCGTAGAGCCTGATCTAATACTTAGAGAACTCAGTATAATCTCATTGACTTCAATACAAGTTGAATTGGACTAATAATGAAAAATCGCATTATAATAATATTAGGTTTAGGAAAAAAATACTGCTTATAGCTGATTTGAGTCAAACTGAGTTTGTCTGATATTTTACTGATGTCAGTAAAATCATACCATAAGTTGGTATTGCTCTGCTGTGACAACTGTGGACTCTTATTCTGAGAAGCTATTAAAATCACAAACCAACAGTCATTCTCATATAAGACTGTACAGATATTTGTCCAAAACAAATACCAAAATAAGTAACTTTGTAAAAAACCGATTTGTAGTGTGTCAACTGCAGAGAGGAAATAGAAGTCATGTTGCCATTTTTATTATTATTATTATTTAATCAAATTTGTGATTTTCAACATATAGTCTTATTTTTCCTTTAGGGGATTTTAGTTTTGTTTTCTTTTTGATTTTTTTTATAAATGACGGGGGGTTTTTTTAATATTATTACATTTAAATGTAGATTTTTTTAAAAAGTAAAGATTTTTTTTAAGAAATAACCACCAATTGAATAAAAACTGATTTAGGAAAAATTCTGAGTTTTCAAAATTTTTTTTCTGTAAAATGCTTGTTTGACTGAGCAGTTTAATTTAAATTTTTTAAAAAATAGCTTATTCTAGCTCTGAGAGAATTCTGTCTTATTTCTGCTTAGTTTAAAGAGGGTATATACTAACCACAGATGCATAGCAAATTAATTTTTATTAGTTGTGCTAGCAATGGTATTATTATTTTAATTTTTTTTTTTTTTTTTTTTTTAGAATAAACCCTTAAAATGCAGTTGTCAAAATGAAAGTGGTGATTTTTCTGTTTTTTAGCATTGCAGCACAGGGTTACACTGGAACTGGCTCTTAATCAGACCTAGGCCATGCTGGGAAGGTTTAGGAATAAACATGGAAATCTGGGCTTCTCTCAAGCAGGTGAACTTTTTGCATTGGTAGCTGAACTCGGGTTAAATTAACCACCAGATACAAACTATCACTGGCATGTGGATTTGAATAAGTGTGATATTTTAAGTAGTCTGCAGTATGGTAGCATATGTTAAATGTAATTAAGAAGTAGCTGAACTACAAATACATAAACTTCCCAGTACGCATTTGGTTGAAATTAAAAGGAACCTTCTTTTCAGGCTGGTGGAGCAGTTGATAAAGCCTCACTCTCAGTCACATTCCCAGCAGCCCCATGTCCAGCAGGCCATTCTAGGCTCTGTTGATCTGCTCACAGTGGCTTCAGCGCTCCCCAGGGTGCTCCCAAAAGGCTGGGGCTTCAGGCCATCAACATCCAAACATATCTGGAGTTGGAGGGGTTCTGACACCCAAGCCCACTGCGTTCCTTTGTTCCCTGATACCCCAATGAAACCCTTGCTTGAAGGAGCAAAACAGTTCTTGCCCTGCATGTGCTGAAATCTGATTTTCTCACCCTTCTGTCTTTCTGAGGTGTATCTGTCTGATACTGGATGAGCTCTGCAGTTCACAGAACCAAGCCTTGACTCTCACCCTTTCCCTTTGTAAAACCTAAGGTCTGCCCTGATTTTCAGCTTCATAAAAACATTGTACTCTCATCATCTCTAACTTAGAAAAAAACAAACAACAGCTGTCTTTCAGTATGTGAAGTCTTCATAGGAATTTTCAAAGGCTGTTTCAGCTGTAAATGTAAACTGAAAACACAAAAAACAACCCCCCGAAAATCCCTTCCCTTTCTTCTTGATGATGTTGCTGAATGTAATGTGCTTGACACCAGACGTTTTTAGAATGTATGGCATGGTGTAGTTTCTCTGATACCATACCACTTTGCTGTTTTACAAGCTACAGCATGTCACAGATTAAAGCTTTGTTGGATGCAACAAAGCTGGCAATAAATAAACCTCTCTGATGTCACTGTGACCTAAATTAAACTCATTGTGTTTCCTTGGGTTTGTTAGCAACAGAGTAGTTTTCATCACTTTTGAAAGACCTCTAGAGTTTTAAAAATATATATTTTTAATAAAGATTTTAATTAAATTGGAAATTAATTGTGGGTCAGAGTAAGAATCAGCATCTGCTGATTTCTAGCCATTATGTGCTGGGGTGTTTTTGGATAGAAGGATAGAATGCAAAGGATAGAAGACTTTATTGTGATAGAAAAATATGAAATGCAAGAACTGCCAAATTACCTGTACCTGATTACAAATGTGCAAAGAGCACTGATCTTTTCCTGCACTTGATTAATATACAGAGATGCAATTTCTTTATGTTTTAAAGTTATATACACATGAACATAGGAGTAGTCAGAAGCCTGAAAGAAAGGAAATTATTTTGTCTACTCATGTGTGGTAGAGTTTTGGGGTTTCTTTGGAAATACTTGATTTGATTAATTTTCAATCTAGTTTGACTTAGGCCTGGTTAGATGTCCATCCTGAAGAGAAAATTTCCATAAGAAAACTGCTCAAGGCTTACACTGTTCATTTCATGTGCAGTAAACTCCATCTTAACAGTATCTGCTTCAAATACACATTAGAATAACAGGTCAGCTCTTCCTGAGTGGGTGTTCTGTCTGAGAGGGGACAATAAGATCTAGCTAAAAATTGATGTCTACCATGGTTTTCAAGCATCCTCAAGTCTGTCAGTTGATTGTATTGGCTGTTGGGTTTTATTTATTCTAATGGCACAAGTCACTGTTGATATTTCTGTTCTGCTGTAAGGTGCTGATTTTACAGTGGAGACCTGACATACATCCAAAATAACACCCTCACCCCCAAAAAACCCAACCCTAATTGACAACAAGTATCAAAACCATTCTTACAGTGAAGGAACACGAAAACAAGAGAGAAACAAGAAATCACCACTCAAGGTCCCAATAGTTTTGAGTTGAGTACAGTTGTTTGTATGTATTTTTGTTCTATTTTCAAAAGATACTAAGGGAAATTTCTGAAATCCTAGAAGGTAGGTAATGATTCTAATAAATTTTAAATAAAAAATTATTTCTAAAGACAAGTTTTAGTTTTGTTTAGTTTTAGGCTTTAGTTTTAGTTTTTAATTTTAGTTTTAGTTTAATTGCATCTGTCTTTGGAGATGTCCTGAGGATGTAAATGGCATCTTGAGGTAACATTAGGTACAAATATGGTATCAGAAGGTAGTTGCATCACTTCCCTTAAAATTGTGCAAACCTTTGATAGCAGAGCCTAATGTTTACAATCATGAAGATCATTGTGATTTGAATTTGATGTACTAATCTCCCTTGCAATGTATACTACTCTTAAAAATTAAAGACATATTTACATCCATATTTATAAACATATGAATGAGTCCCATGTGCTGTAATTCATAGACTGACCTACAGTTCTAGTTTTTCCTTCTATTATTCATCTACATGAATGCCATGAGCTGCATGTGCTTATATAAAATACTCTTAGAGAATTTGGTCAAGTGATTTATCTCCTTATACAGATTTCAAAATCTTCCAGAATTTCTTCCCTTCAGAATCAAATCTAATTCCAGAGGTTTTTCAGTATCCAGATAAATAGATCCAGAACAGTTTTATGTTAGATTGAGCTTTTCTTGATTAAAAATATTGTCACATGTAATGCAGTAACAAGTCAGAAATTTATGATGGAGAACAACTGATAAAAGTAATGGAACTGCAAAACTTTGCCCATTTTATAGCATCATTCAATTAGACTGTGTTAATCCAGGGTTTCTCTTCCATCACTGTGTTCTAGCGTCCTCTAGGTAAAGGAAAAAAAGTGTGTTCAAATGAATCTGTAAGTTTTATTGGTATAAAAGCTTTTGAATCACTACTATTATATACAGATGTTCTGTTTTTTCTACATTATATATTTGTCCTGTAAAAACTCACAGAGTAGTGTTAATGAAACATACCTTTATGTGCATTAAACAGTAGGCTGTGACACAATTTTAAGTGATTCTATGTTATAAAAAGCTCTGCAGCAAGATTAATGTTACAAAATTGACAGAATATTATAACACTGTGGAAGATGATAAATTTAAAACTTTCCATTATGCCTTAATGGATACAATGGGAATCATGAGGCTGTGTCTGGTGGTTGCATCATGTCTTTCAGCTGGCTCACACTGCTGTTTTCCTCACAGAGAGTAACCTTTAGTCCTACTTCATTTATCCTAGATGATGTTAAAAATGTTTTTAATTTGGAAGATACAAATCTAGAGTATGCTTCTATTTTGAAAAGCAATGATGTAGAAATAGTAGCTGCCACCTCAACAGAAGCTGACTCTTCAGAGGTGTAAATGCTTGAGAAAGTAACAAGACTAAATTTTCACTACATTTCACCTCAAAGTGTACTGCGGAGTCAGAAGAGAGACTGAAGAATCAGATCTGTGCTGTTCTGATGTGTATAGCACCCGTGGAATTATTAACCCACCTGTAGCTACAGACCTACATTTTCCTCTGCTCTGCTGCTGGATTGAACGCACGGGGCCAATTTTGTCACTCCTGTGACATGAGGCATTCGGCCCAGTGTGTTAGGATGGGTAAATTTGAAATTGGTGATATTTCAGAGCTGAAGCAAAGGTCAGAAATTGATGCACGTAACCTATTGCTGATGCACAAGTCAGAACAATCTTCTGTTAAGACTCAGACTTGAGGTGATGGCAGTTTTGAAAACACTTTTTTTTTTCCTCACAGCTGAAGAAACGTTGAGTGCTGTCCAGAATGTGATGTAGTCAAGTTTTTAGATCCATCCAAACAACTGGGTTGAATTGGTTGATTTTTTTTCTTTTTTTGCACAAATGTGATGCATCATCTCACACATTGCTCAGTTTTCCAAGGTGCTTTCGTTTTTAAGGCATCACTATGCAATTCTTTCATGAAAGTATTCTTTCCTAAATGCATGTTTCCAACTGTCCTTTACTAGGTACTTACTGGCACCCATTCCTTTTCTTTTTTTAAGGGCTTGACAACAGGTACAGTTTAGTAGTGAAGTTACTTTTTAAAATTTATACACATATTTTGACAGCAGGTTGTGAGCCACCAGAATGAAACCAAATAAATTCTGCAAATTTCAAGAAATTAGGGAAATGTATTCACTTGTTGGATTTTCAGTTGTCATTTAAGGTCATAATCCAGTTTAGTGACCTGCAGAAATGGTACACACTTCAGGGTTGCTTTTGACATGTTGCACAGCTTTTCATCCCACTGCTATACCAGTCTGCTTAAGTACTTGCAAGACTGTTGAGGGTAAGAATATTTTCTTTCTCTACATATCATTTAGGCAGCTTGTATTTCTAGTAGGTGCTTATTAGGAAGATGCGAGATAATCAGTACATTTATATCATCAATGCCTTCTGCAAAGACTTTTACAATAATATTTGAATTAATTTAGTGTCTGCATTAAGTTCTGAAAAATCACTATGAAATTTTCAAAGCCACTTCCCTGCCTATCTGCCCCATTATTTTTAAATTATTCAGGTTCTGTAAATCCAGCTTTCCAATAGATTTCAGGGCTGAAGATCTATGTTGTTTCCAATCCAGAAATTGTGAAACATCAATTCCGCTCGGTTCTTGTGTAACCATACCTGGAAAATTTGACTTGTGAAGAGGAAAGAGAACATGTGTTTCCTATATGCTAATTTTATCCATACAGTGTATTTTTTGAGAGAAATTTTATTTTTCTTACACTTTAAGATACCCTTGTTTGCTTGACTGTGAATTTGTCAGTATGAACATTATGGGTTAAGAACAAGTGTAGAGAGTTGAATTTGTGTGTGTACAATGTTTTAAATAGCAGCAAGGAAGGTGGCAAAAGTGGGCACTGAGAGGAGAAAAACATAACTGAACACAGGATCAGGAAACTGTAAGTGAAGGCAGCGAGAGCCGGTGAGTAGGGACAGAAAAGCATGTTTTCATGCTTTCAGATGTTTTCAGCTGGAAAAAGGAGTTTCACATGGCATATAACAGTATTCTTGTGCCATCAGCAACTTTTGTTGAGATCTATCAGTCTCCATTTCCTCCTTTGGCTCATCCAAAGGACAGCTGTTGTGATATTATGAAAAGTAGCAGAAATTTGGGCCCCATTGATGGATCATATGAAAGTGTATTTTTCAAATTTTGGAATTAATTTGTTTAGTTGTGGTTGCTTCCTGTGATTTAACAATTAAACTGGAGCTCATGTGCTTAAATTATTATCCAGAAGGGGAAAAAAAATCAGAGAACTTTATGTGTGAAGTATTCTAAAGGGTGAAAGATTTCTCCACCAAATGAAGCTTGTAGAGCAGAACCATCCTCTGTGTTGAATGAACTAGGAACATTGTGGGAAAAAATTCCTTGTAAAACTCTGGGTGGATCCTTTAATTTATATTCTTTGTAAACCACACTCTGCTGTTGATACTGCCAACCAATTTGTGAGAATTGGCGATACTGCAACCTTCTCTTTGAGAAAAATTCTTTAAAGGGCTTTTCCTAACTGGGGGTGGGTGCAAACTGCAAGGTTTTCGGTGCTGTTTAGGTGGCCTGGAAAGGCCCAGGGATGGCCTTGAAGAGCCTGGCGCTTCAAAGGATGAGGAGAGACTTCTGATCTTGTTTCGGTCTTGGTGTTTATTAATTGTTTATCTAAAAGATTTTCTTTCAGCTCGACAGAGGTCTGCACAGCAAGTCAGCTATGGGCACACTGCGAGCCCCTGGGGCGGTCACTTATCTTTATACTTTAAGTTACGTGTACAATATTTATCATTTCTCTCTAATATTTTCTACTCTTATTAACTGGTGCACTTT